>NW_008618001.1:8751-44632 GCF_000691845.1 Merops nubicus
AAAAACCACAAACACACACATACTCCTATCCCCCCCCAAAAAAACCAACCCAAATTTGTCTTAGCCATGGGTGGTTTTGGTTTTACATGGAAAGAGAGAGGTCCTGGTAGTGTGTATCTGCCCTGTGGTGCAGGTAGGATGCTGAAGGGCAATGAGCTGTGTTGTTGGCAGCTGGGAGGTCCACTGAGATATGGAGTTCCACCATGCTCCAGGATTGCCACCATCAAAGTTACTTTCCAAAAATATTCTCAAAGATGCAAACTGTTTGCCTGGGGTTGTTTTTTTAAGGAAAGTATACAGTTCCCGTGTGTCTGCATATTAGCATTTTTTTATTTCCATCATTTTCCACTATTCCTGTAGGCTCTTCACTGTTGTGGTAGAAGTGGTGGGAAGGAGCTCAGTTTCTCAGATAGCCCCAGTTGTATCTTTGTTGTTATTGGAGATTAAATAAAAGCAGCAGAAAACACAGTGTTTGGAGAGTAACCCCAAGTGTCCTGACTGGCTGTGTAACGTCCTCTCCCAGCCTGTGTAATGGTCACGTTGAAAGCAGGTGTTGCTTGGATCTTTCCTTTGTGGCTACGAAAAGTGAGGGAGTCCCACAGTCCAGATGTATTGTTTGTGATTTCTGTTGTGAGTCTGTATTAGTGTGGTATTGAAATGAGATGAGTGAAGTGTTGGATGTTTGGAGATGTATTCTGCTGATTTTCATGCAGGGGTACTGTAGTTCAGTGACTTGGGATTTGGTTTTGTGAGCCTGGCAGTTTCCCAGTGAGCTCAGTGGGCTTTGCCATTGTGCTTGTGAAGATCTTGCTGGAGCTGAATGTGCTCTTCCCAAGGAATCAGGTTTGACTAAACATAACCCCCTCCAGTTGCATCTGTATGCTGCATATAGAAGACACTTTAATTTGGATACCTTGTCACTGAGAGATTTTACTCATGGCTGCTTAATTAACAAGGGCTTTCTAGATTCCTTCCCTGATTGTCTGTCACATGCTTTTATTCACTCCCCAGTGAGAAGTCTAAAACCTCTTTGGCTTACTTTCTATAGCTCTTGGTCTCAGCTTCAAAATATAAGACATTTGTCACAGACTTACTATGTAATTAGTCACATTGCTGTCAAGAAGTTTTAAGTCCTCATTCATTTCAGTCCCAATAAATTAGCTCGATGTGAATCAAAAGCCATTTTTTTCCTGTTGTTGTTACAGGGGTTTAAAGACAATCTTCATGCTGTTTTTTGTTTGGCTGAGAATGCAGTCGGACCACATGCAACAAGACCTGATGATATTCATGTTCTTTACTCTGGAAAGTAAGATCATGTCTATCCTTTCCACAGAAATGTTGAGAGGAACTCTTTGGTTCTGTCCGAGTGCCATGCAGATTGTGAACCTGCCCTTCATCAGCTTCCCTAGATACTGATAATGGTATTTCAGACAGCTGGAGTAGTGAGTTTTAAGTGTGTTTAAGGTTTCCTGTTGGGAATGTAAATACACACCAAAATATGTATCACCTATATCATGAGCTAAAGTTCCCTTAAAGCACCCAGGTTTAGGCGTTTTTTCCAGTACAACCAGTTTTCTGTGTTCATCTGTAGTCTGTGTTGTCACAGGGGCAGGCTGCCATTGTATGAGACTCTCCTCTTCTTTTAAGCAGAGTGTGATACCTGTTTATATGGCAGTAGTTTGTAAAACCCCAGCTCAACGTGCTGGGCATTCTGCAGGCCTGACAAGCAGACCCAGCCATGAGGACAGTGCAGTTACAGCCCTTTGCCACGTGAGCTGTGCCTGGGTGCCCGCAGCTGGGGAGTCAGCAGCCATACAGACCTGCAGAGTTAGATAAGAAAGCCTGTTAGGTCTGAGTCTGCTTTCTCCTCCAGTATTCTAGTCCAGACAGAGGAGTCTTGCCCTCCAGCTGAGGTACTGCTGCATTAAATGCTCTCTCTTCTTCCTAGAACGGTGGAAATCAATAACACTGATGCAGAAGGGAGGCTGATACTGGCTGATGGAGTAGCTTATGCGTGCAAAGATCTTGGAGCTGATATCATCCTTGATATGGCCACTCTCACTGGAGCTCAGGTACTGACACAGAACTGCTGGCACACGGGGGATGCATGCCTCTGCTGCCTGAGAGCACTTCCACTACACTTCCTTAACCTCTGCTCTGCTAGTCTTTGGGGGGCTGGGTCCCATCAACTGTTGTGCTTGAGCATGGCTTCCTAAACTTGTGCAAGAGAGCGTTGCCAGCAGCAGTCCCAGTAAGCTGGAGTCCTCTTGTGTGTGTGCTGTGTGCCATGAATGTGTTACATTTATAACTGCATTACCCAGGAAGGGTTGAGGCTTTTTGTTCTTTATGCAACTTTTTTGCTTTTGCATTCTTAAGGAAAAAAATGGCATTGTTCTGACGACATGAGCAGCTGATGTAAGGGACCCAGTGCTCAATGTTTGCCATTCAGTATCTTTGTAATTAGCAGAACTGATTTGATGATGGCTATCAGGAATTCTCTTGTCCAGAAAACAGCTTACATTGTAAGTCAGCTGTGGAAAGATGCAAGGGTACAAATTTAATGCTGTTATTTTTTGAAATCTGTTCTGGTTTTGTAGAAGGTTATATTGAAAAGCAGTGATTCTTGTGGTATAATTTTCTGGAAAATGAATTGGTCTTTGTATCAGGAGGAGAAATGGTGGCGAATTTTAGAAGCCTGAATGTTGTATACATTGGTGTAAACATCAAGCCCATTGAAATTTCCCATTGTTGTCCTATTGAAAGACTGGTCTGATGGTGGCTTCTGGGTTTTGTATATTTGGAAGGAGGCAACCTTTCCAATGAATGAGGATGTTACAGACTCTTTGAGTGATTGACACAAATTGCTGGGGTATCCTCTACTGTGTGTTAGATGTTTTATTTATAATTCATTGCCAATTTGATTTTGCTTCTAACAACAAATACTTGTAAAGTGATATAGTTTGCTGCTCAGTAACTATAAAGACAACTATTGCAGACAGCTTCACTACAGAATGGATTTTTCAGAAATTTTAAAAGATTCAGCAGTAGCTATGACATCTTTGTCTACATTTGTGACACCTGCCCTTCTTATGGAGTGGTTTTGAGACTTTTTTTTTTTCTTGGTGGCTTTGTTAGATGGAAAGCAACTGCTAATGCTGAGAGGGAGTGGTACAGAATTATCCCACCCAATAGAGTTAAGGTGAATTCTTCCTGATTTTGTCTTATTTCACTAGGGAATTGCTACAGGGAAGTATCATGCTGCTGTCCTTACCAATAATGAAGAGTGGGAAAAGGCTTGTGTTAAAGCTGGCAGGAACTGTGGAGACTTAGTCCATCCTCTTGTGTATTGCCCTGAGCTCCACTTCAGTGAATTTACCTCTGCTGTAGCTGATATGAAGAACTCTGTGGCAGTAAGATTTTTTTTTTTCTTTTAAATTTTATTTATTACATAAAAATGTGTATTTTGTAGGTAATGTGCTGGCCTGTTGATAGCTGGCTGAAAGCTCTTCTTGCGGGCTGTGATCTTACAGAAATGGGACGTATAATTATGACCTTCAGGGTCCTTTATCTGGGGATTTTGCAGGCTGTGTGTCACTACACTGATGTTTTGTGTCAATTTTAAAAAGGGTAGCCTGCTGCAAAGGTATCTTTGGGCTGCTTGCCTTTTAAGCATGGCCCTTAGATGAGTGCTGAATTCCTGGATGGATACCGTTTAAGAAGTAAAGACGGATGCTCCTCAGATTGTATATAACCAGCAGAGACAGTAACTGGGAGTGCAGAAACCAGGAAACAGAGGACAGAGGTCTAGGGAATTGCTGCAGCTGCTTTTGCTGTGTTTGAGAGGTACAGTGTGCAGTTAAGTTCCAAAAGCACTGCAGAAAGAAGCTTGGGCAGAAGAGGAATTGAGCAGGGCCAGACTTCTACCAGGGCTTAAGTCAAAGGATTTACAGTATAGCTGCTTTGCAAGACTGTGTTTTAAGGCCATTCATTAAGCTTTGAACTATATTGGCACAATTCTCTTTTCTGTAGGTAAGAATAAAACATCAATAGTGTCTTTTCTTGCAAGACCACCTGTTGTTTGTATTGTTTCTACAGGACCGAGACAATACTCCAAGTTCCTGTGCTGGGCTCTTCATTGCCTCTCACATTGGCTTCGACTGGCCTGGGGTCTGGGTCCATGTAGATATTGCTGCACCAGTTCATGCAGTGAGTATGTTCCCAGGGCTTCTGAGACCTCCCTGGGCAGGCAGGCTGGGTGAGGAAAACTGCCTGTGCCTGCAGCTACTCTGAATTCTGTGCCATGAAATTTAGAGCAAGAGAATTAGGTGGAGAGGAGTTACTTTGAGAAGCATTGACTCTTTATCTGTTTGGGGCATTTCTTTTTGGTAGCTTCGTCTGTTCTTATTTTTCATTTTGGTTTTAAAACACCCAGTGGTCACTTTCATCAGCAACATCTTTATCATTGTGAACTTTGACACTTAGCCCCTTTGGTTTGTGGCAACAACCATAGAATCACTTTGCTTGGAAAAGACCTTTGAGATCATTGAGTCCAACCACCAACCCTGCTGTACCCTACTACCTAGCCTTCCATTTTACTCATTGTTTTAAGACAGTTGACCAGAGTTGATCATCCTGCCTTGCTGACTTGCAGCAGAGAAAACACTTGTTTCCTCCTGGGGGGGACTTCCCCCTCCTCCCTGTGATGGAACTTGTGTATATTCTTTTTTCCTAAAAAAATTAGCCAGTTTACACCCACTCACCTTATTTTTTTGTAAGCACAGCTTACTCAGCTGATACTCCAAACCCATGCTTACACTGGATGGAACATTCCCTGCCCTGAATGCTAGCATAAACTTCTGTTAGCATAAATCCATGCTTGAGTCGGTGTGAGCTGTCTCATGTGAAGCAGCTGGTGTGCTGGTTTAGTCCAACCAGGACAGATTCCAGTAGCAGTGAGGGTGCAGGAGCACAGGCTGAGCCAGGGACCGCGAGTATTCCCTGTGGCCAGGCACCAGCACTGCTCTTGTTGAGTGAGGAGGTAAATGAGAACCAGATTCAATTTACACAGTCTGAAGTGTGAGTTACTGTGTGTTGTGGTTTTTTTTTTCCTAGGGTGAACGAGCTACTGGCTATGGTGTGGCTTTGTTGCTGTCCCTGTTCGGAGGGGCGTCTGAAGACCCTCTGCTAAACATGGTGTCCCCTCTTGGGTGCGACGGGGACTCTCCCACTGAGGACATGGAGAGGGACTCCAAGAGGCGGCGCCTGGTGTGACGCGCCCCCGGCCCAACGTGACGGGGGCATGGGTTACCTCACTTTGCACTGATCCCTTCTCAAGCAATGAAAATGTCACACATCAGAAATTGCCATTTTTTTTACTCTCATGATAAGATTTCTTACTTGTTTCTGATAAAACCAGCCTGATTTCTTGGTGTTTTTTTTTAAATTATTGGTGCACACAGTTGCTGAACAACATCAGTGGTGCAGAGTCCAGGCTCAACTAATTGCATCAGGAAGAGAGTGCATCCTCTGAGCTCCTCACAAAACCTAACAAAGTGCATTAATGCATGAGAAGCTCTCTCTAGTCTGAAGAAGCAACTGCAGCTATTGCTTACAAAGCCTTCAGAATTACTTATTCTGTGTGAGGTTTTATCAGACAATTGTGCAGGCCCCCTACATCTCAGAACACAGGACAAGGTAAAAGAGTCTGTAAGGTCGTTTATTCAGTGACATTTAGCTTAGCAGCGAAGGAGATGTACTGAGGAAAGGCCTAGAGTTTTAATAAGGTGCTTTTTCTGCATGTTTAATGTTTTTCTGACCAGTAAAATCAGCAAGAGTGGTCCAGAACATATCTCTACGTAAATCTTTCACAGACAAATTACAGAATGTATTCATGTTAAATGAGGAAAACAATAGAGGGACTGTGATTGAGTAAAATTGGTTTACAAAGCAGAGTGGCTTCTTGCCACTTAATAAATTTATTATTATTAAAGCAGCTTACGTATCCCATGTGGCATTTCGTGGTGTTATTTACATTTCTGAGAACACAGTGCTCCAGAAGTTTGTGTGTGATATCATTACTTGTTCAAATTCCTTTTCCCAGCACTCATAGATCTGAAAAGAGACCTAGTGGAGTAACAGCTTATGCTGAGTTCTTGGGGGCGGCTCTGAAGAGCTTGCACTGATTCACTTCATTTGTTTGGTTCAACACTCATCAGGGATGTGTAGTATGAGTTTCTGTGTAAGCCAGTCATGGGGAGCTTGCACGCAGTGCTTTGGCTCGGACACCCCAGGAAATGACTTGCCCCATTTATGTCATGTCAGCAGCAGAGCTGGGAACGGGGTGACCACGTTTGAATCTGCATTGGTCCCTGCCCCATGGTTCAAGTGTCAGCCCCTGGAAACATTTCTTGGCTCAGCCAGAGCACTGATGGTGAAAAATCCCACCCAGCACATGCCTTTGGCTGCTTTGCAGATAAAGTCAAGCTGAGCTGTGATGAATTGCACCTTCCCCTCTGTTGGACGTGAGCTCTGGAGAGAACTGGTGCTAGTTTTTAGATGGAGTTCCAACAATGAGGTGCACATCTGGTTTAGACATGAGGCTTTTTGATTAAAGACTTCATGGAAAGCTTTACACAGAAGGGAGAAGAAAACATTTTTCATTCTGGCTTTGTGGCTGTATTTGATTCTGAGGCAGAATGTAACTTTTTATATAAAAAACCAGCTTCATTACTTCCTATGTTTTCTTCTTTACCATTCTGGTTCCTTAGTCCACTTGATCATAGTCTTAAGAGGCCTTTGGTTGTTCTAGACTCTTGGTATAAAGCACTATGTGATACCAAAAACTGTTGTGGGAAATGTGTTGATGAAGAGTATTTTCATTACTGACTCCATAGTGAAGCTAGTGGCAAAATATTCTAATTTCAATGCTCTGAAATTTAGTCTTTGATTTCTCTCCTGTAGAAATACTCCTCAAATTATTCAACTATAATTTTGAAATACAATGTTTTGCCAAAATGAGGCACATTTGTACATAAAAAGTAGCCTGCAGTTTTGTGGCAAAAGGCGAAATTCTAATGCAGCAAGCCCAGATAAAGGAGGAATTAGTTTTTGATGTTGATGGTCATATTCTTCAATTTTGGTGTGTCTCAAACGATATCATTCTGCTGGATTTAACTTCTATTAAGTGTCTTCCAAATTATCTTTAGAAAGAAATACTTAATATTAAGGAAATCTAATAAGAAGTACCTGAAAAGCAAACAGGATAAATATTTAGGGAATCAAAAACTGAAAACCAGCTTAAGTTTGTGTAAGCAGAGTAAAATAAATCAACACCTAAGAGTCTGATGCTTCCTCTATTTCAGAGACAGGGTATAAAAATCCTTACTTTAGTTTTAAATTCTTTAATAAAATCTCTTGCTATTCCTGGTGTACATTTTTATTTCCTTCTGTTTAGAGGAGGTCTATTATCTAGAGCAGAAGCTTAGGATCTACACAAGACAGTGATTTGTGAGCTTTATTTACCAAATAAATTATTCTCTTTCTTCTGGGTTTCATGGAGCTTTCACTGGGATCATTCTTGTTAAGCTCACTTAGTGTTTCTTAACCCCCTAAAGAGCAGAATTTTAGTTCCTCCAAGATGTGATTCCACCACCTGGATTTACTTACCTACTTACTAGGCAATTTCAACTTCTGCTCCAGCATTTGCCCTGAAGTATCTTGGTATGAGACCTGGAGGAAATCTACAGAAGGGGAGGTCCCCAAGCTGCCTTAGAAGTAGGAGATAACTCTGTGTCAGAAATGGGTGTGTGGGAGTTACCAAAGAGAAACAGGCTGGTGTTGCACAGCAAAGCTGGAATTTGGTCTCTGGAGCTGCCACCTACTTGGGCTGATCACTGCGTGGCCTGGAGTGAGCAGATTGCAGAAGCTGTCTGATGTTCTCACAGCCTGCACAGCCATCCTGACAGTGCTCCACATCTACCGACACGTTTAGCTTTACTACCCTTTCTGTGTGACAAAGCAGCAGTTCTTCATGGGAATCAGTTCCAGACACCGGACGGTGACCTCTGGATTTAGGTGACAACACCTGAAACTTGGAACAGAAACACTCCTGCACTGTGCAGTGTGTGCCTGTGTAGTTCTGTAAAACCTGGCTCGGTCCTGGGCCCTCGAGGCTGGGGGCCACCCTGACCAACCCTCAGAGACAGCGAAGCACGGGGCTCAGGCAGCTGCTACACATCACCTCAATAGCTAAGCAGAGAAATGAAACCTGGGTGCTCCCAAGCTTCAGGTTCCCTGATGTCCTTCAGCTACAGGAGGTGGAGCAGGATCATAAGGGACCTGATACCATGCTCCTGAAGCAGTAAAAAGCCATGGAGGTGCCTCTCTGAGTTGTTTTGTAGAAATTAGGACTTAAATTACTCCAGCTTTGGGCCCTGCACTTTGAGGTGGAGGTTGACAAGCAGGCGGAGCTGATACACTCCTCCAGGAGCTTTCCTTCTCATTGCTTCTTTGGAGTTATGCTGCTGTTACCTGAGGACAGTCCAGTGGAAGCTGATATGGGCAGCAGGTGAGGAAGAAAACTCTTCTGGCATGGGCACGCAGCATTAGGGGCTCATGATCCACAGCAGACTGGTGCTGCTCTTTATCTTGGTCACAACAACGTCCTCTGGGCAGTAGTTTGCTATGAGCCATGTGGCTGTCTTGGGAGGACATGGGTGACCTGCTGGCTCGCACGTTAAAGCAAAGAGCAGCTGGTGTTTTATGGATTGTCCAAGGCCAATGTGATCAGTCAGGGGAAAACTTGCCTGTGATGTTTTCACCTGCAGAATAGGCCTTTCCTGGCTTTGCTGCATTTTTTGGAGCATAATTTATGGAGCAGATAAAGCCCCCAGCATATTTTACCACTTTTTGGCACTGCCAAATGCTGTCTGAACTGGGGACTGGTGGCAGATACATCACCAGAGTTTTACTGAGGACTCAGTACCTAGAAGGATTAATGTACAAAAAATGTTGCTTATGGATTGACTCTTGCTGGGTGGTGCTGACCTTGGGAGAGTGTTCAGAGGGTGCAGTAGAGCTGGGTGTGCTCCCGCTGATGTGCCCACATGGCGCCTCACGGCACCAGGTCGGGTACGGTGCCCGTGGGACTGGCAGAGCTCTGGCAGAGCCAGGCACAAAGCCCACAGCCATGCTGTGTGCCCCTCTCTAGATCCCACGGGGTCCTGCCCCCGTGTGTTATAGGTGTCAGGCTCTTGGACAGCACTTACTGGGCTCAGGGCAGAGTGATTTGTGTCCTTGGTGTATGCAGCTCGAGTAAAAGGGATCAAAGTGCTCTGCTGAGAACGCCTGGTGAATGAAGAACTGGACGAGGGTCTGGCAGGGTGCTCTAAGTGCAGCCTTTATAGTACCAGGGCTATGTGTAGCCTGGGGAGGTGAATTAGCCTGGTTCCCTACCGGAGATCTGGAGAGAAAAGCTTTTCTGGAGAATCCTGTGGTCTGACTATCAATGAGAGCAAACGGTTTCCCGCTGACTGCAGGGAGCCTGGGTTGATGAGTGTTTGCAAATACCTCCGCCCGCATCTGGGATAGCATTTACCCAAGTCAGCAAAATTTATGATGTTGGAATGCAGAGAGAAACTCCGGTGGGACTTGCTGCATCCACATTTCTCCTTCTCCCTTACCTCCCTTCAGCCGCTTTCCTCCCTGCTGCTTTACGCACGCTGAACAGCCTTCAGTTAACATTAAGGTGATGTGTTAAAGTCTCTCAGCTATGCAGTTTCGAACCTGTGTGCCATTCCTTGGTTAGAGGAGCCCCTTACCTCCTAACTACCCTTTGTGAGGAATCCAGAGATGTCCAGGGGATGGCTGGTCACCTCTGCCACAGGCTGAGGAAGTGGCGCAGCAAGCACAGGAGCCCACGTGGCACCCACCAGCACCAGCCCACGTTCTGCATGTCACAGTCTGTTGCCTCTCCTGCCCTGGAGGCTGAGGATATTTTTGCAAAGAAAGAAAAGTTTAGTTAATTTGCCACAGCTGTTTCAGAAACTTTTGTGAGACGGGATTTCACAATGGAGTCTCTCACCTTCTTGGACGCTCTCTAGCCTTTTGTAATGACAGTGTTAGCGCATAAATCATATAAGTGCAGATCCAGCTGGAGAAGCTGAGGGTTGTGTTAGTCCAGGCCCATTTCGGTTCCCTTTGGGTGTGTCGGGCTTTACCTGTAGTTTCTGGTTTGGATTCTGCTGAGAAGCGTGAGCCATGCTGGCTGTCTGGGGATGGAGGGATCATAGGATTCTTTGGGTAAAGTATGAAAGTGAGAGAGCCCATCCTGTTTGTAACTGGGGAAAAAAAAAAAAATTGACAAAGTAGTTTCTTGAAAAATAGTCTTTGAGACCTGAAGACAAGTGCCTGCATTCCAGGACTGTTCTAGGTGAGTCAGGGCATCTTCTATGCACAAAACAACTGTTAGTCATTTTAACTGCAGCAGGGCTAGGGACTTACTGAAAAAACATTCATACAAGAAAGGGGTCTTTTTAAACTCACACTACACTGAATCAGAAGCTGCATAAAGCCATGCTAGACAATCAAATTGAGTTTTCTTCATTTGCATGTGTAAGGGATGGAGTTAGCACATCTCACTCCTCAGTCCACATTGTGGTTTGTGTCCTGGAAATTCTGCTGCCTTGATGTGTGAGGACTTTGAGGCTCTGGATGGGCAAGTAATCTTTCCCAAAAACTGCAGTGCGGGGATTTTTATTTTTCCCTTTCATATTTTCTTTCAAATACTTCTCTTACACAAAACCCACAGAGACACTTTCAGGCAGCGTCCACCCATATGAAACCAGACATTTTTTCCATAATCTTTTTATAGATTTGATAATATTTAACTCAGCATGTATTAAAAATGTATGGAGTACATAAAATTCATTATAAATATCACCAAATGGGCCAATGGCTTTTTAATACCACTGCCACAAGACTGCATTTTAACCTATTTCCTGTCTGGATCCACTCCAGTGGCAATTCCAGGAGGGGAATATATTTAGTCTGTATTTATTTAGTCTGTTTAACTTTCAGTTAGTGTCTTTGGCTCATCCCCTGGCCATGCTATTTTGGGATGATTTATACAATATTTACATTAAATTCTGCTAATATTTCCTTGCCTCTTGAAGTCGGATTACACTATTTACATCTCAAAGGCCCGAGCTGGAGGAATAAGCAGCTGTTCCAGGCACCAGAGAGAATTTAGCATAGAGGAGGCTGCCAGAAATGAGACCATGTGTCTGAAATACTCAGGGAGGAATTACTTAGAATTGGCCCAGGCCTCTGTGAAGGCAGGGGGAAGGCATAGCACAGCAGTAAGTGATGGGTTGGTATACAGGGGTCAGACAATAGCATTCAGACATTGTTCTCATTTTTTGTGAAGAATTTCTGGTGTGTTTTCCATCGATTGCAGATGTCCTGGGCTAAACCACACCAGGGCTGTCCCGTGGGCTACTTTGTAGGTAGGACTGGGCTTGCAGTTTATACACTTTGTTGTAGAAGCTGAATGTCACTGCTGTCCTCACCCCTGAAAAAAGAGTGGATTCAGTGGTGTCTCCATCAGAACACTGCCTAGAACAGGACTGGGCTACAGCCACGCTTGGCCTGATAGTCTGACAAACCAAAATGGGTGTGTTTGACAGAACAGCAAAGCTGAGCCACACGGGTTCCTGTAAGCCTCCTGAAAATGAGCGAGCGTAGGGTTTTCTGGACTATTTTAAAGAATAAAAACATGACTACTTAACAAAGAGGTCGAATCTGTTATTTTTAAGGCTGAATCACAAAGTAAATAAACAAAGAAACAAAGAAGAGTGGCTATAGGTCAGAGGAAATTCCCCTCATGTCCCTTGTGGTAAAGCAAAGCAGACAGCTAAAGGGAAAGAAAAGTCTCTCTCACTCAGGGCTCCGTGTAGTATTGTATGAGAAGTAGGGACAATGATCTTCAGATGTGTCATTTCAGCCTCTTACAAAGCTGAGAGACATCTTCAAAGTCTGCATGCTGAGGCCATATTCCCTAAAGCAAAAAAGACAGTTTGGGATTGATAACAAAAATTAAGACAAAGTACATTCATTGGTTAACTGCAAACATGCATTAGAGTTAGGAAAAAAAATAACAATTCCTCATTGTAGGTATGAAAATTTACCTTCAGGATGGACCTGTGCAGTAACAAAGCAAGCAGTTGGATGAGGTCAAAGTGCATGTAGCCAGCCACCTCCCCAGTCCCAACAACGTTTGGCAGAACGAATGGTTCTTCTGCACTGATGGCAGAATCCAGTTTAGCAGTCCAGGGAAAAAATCTGAACTGCAAAAGTATTTGACAACTACTGTTATCTGGAAGAGCTGGGGGGAGAAACCAAATTAGCTGGAATTTTGGACTATAATTATTCTCAGAGGAATCTGCAGATCTTTTAAGTATAGGGGATGGTTCCAACAGACATTCTTAATGGCTTGAAACTGTGGAGAACAAGTCTTGCTCTGAAAGCCAATGAACTTTAGGGTGGATAAATATTTTTTCTTTTTACTCGATTTAAATCTCATTTTCAAGTCAATTATCTACAGCTCATGAAAATAATATTTTAAGTCTTATGTTCTTGCTAATCACTCTAACATTGCTCCTAAATAGTGTTCATTGTACTTTAAAATGTCTTTTTTTGCAGTTACTTGCTTCAATACTAAGAAAAACTTCAAAGGATTAAGAAAAAGCTACCTGTATATAAATAATAGCTGTCATCCAGAAGGATTTTGTTGGCTTTGGAATATATGAAGTGACCCAGAAAAAAACTAAAAACGGGCAGAACCCAAGTGAGAACTGAAGCAGAAATCCTGTGTTTCAGAATGATTACAAAACAGCAAAGTCCTTCTGACTTGGGCACTGTAGCATTGTACCAAACAAAGCACAAGGCAGACTGATAAAACGTCTCTGACTCCTCCAGTTATTGTCATGAAATATCCTGAACCATGGAGGGGTGGGAAGAGCTGAAAGGAATAATTTTTCTTTCCTAGAAAGAAGGGTGTGAGATTGATAAACAGTGTTTTTAACCCAGAAGATTAAATAAATAAGAGCAAGGATGGCATAATGAAAGAAGAGCAGGTCAAGGATTCACCTCTAGCGTCTTGCCTTTGGTGTTGCCTTCAGCTTCCATTTTTTCTGTTCCTTCATCTGCACTTACTTCTTCAGCATTGTGGCTCAAATGTGTTGTTTTGAGCATCTCTAAGCCTGTCAGGAAAAAAAAACGTTATAGATTATGATCACATTAGATTAACACAAGGCTCTTATCAAGTGTCAGATATCCCACCCGTACTTTCCTGTGTGCCCTGGGTTGTCCTCCTCTTCATGCTCAGCCTCAAAGAAGTGGTAACCACCAGTTCAAATCATTAAAATGGTCTAAAAACCAGTCGAGGTAAGAGTTGTGGAGATGATTTAGAAAGACAGACAGTTCTCCTTCAGATCCAAAGGAACTGTGCCTGTAAATCATGTGTGCTGTTGGACATCTCAGTGCATGTTTAACTTTTTAGTACAAGTTAACTATAGCATAATGGAACATACAGTTAATGTTTTTATTCTCTTTATTACTGTTTTTAATATAACTTTAATATAGTTTAAGGCAGTTATTGAGCTCTAAATAGGAACATCTGGGAAGAAAATAATTTTCCACGTCCATTAAAGTGTGTTGGGCAACGGTAGTGTTTGGGAGGGACAGGGTGGAAAATTGTACACATCTTGGTAAACCAGACACCTCCCCTTACACGAGGGCAGCTCTGGGTGCAGCTGTTGGAGAGCAGCAGGGTTGTGTTCCTGCAGGCTGTGGCTGTGTGCAGAGAAGCCTCCCCAGCAGGGTGCATTGTTTCCCCTCCTACACGTCATCTTTCCTACTAGGAACGGGCTGGTTGGTTTGTGGCCTCCCCGAGGTGTGGTCCAGTCAAGGCTGCCACCATTTCTTTGTGCCATGTTTTTTCTGCAGAAGCCAGGGAGAGAACAAAGCCAGAGACACAACGTGACACTGCTGTCCTACCTGCGTCTCAGAGGTGCTGCTCACAGGGCTAGCTGTTTGCTTCAAACACTCCCATTTCTCTGTCTTGTTTTGATTAGCTTCACCTTACTGGTTGAAAACAAAATTAAGGCAGTAACTGCTCTAAATTAGATGTGCACTTTAGCTGAATTCAATGTCTTACAAGGACTGTCCTCATGACAACTCTGCACCATAGAGTCTGCAACTTCAGTGTTACAGAAATGGCCAGGAAACTCAGATTTGATTTAGAAATCACTTAAGAAATTAGAAATGTTAATTTTTTTAGTCTAAAATGTTCGTGTTCGGTCGTTTGTTTTTTTGTTTGTTTGGTTTTTTTTTAAACTAGTCAAATACTTTTATTTTATTCTATTGTATTTCTCAACATTTTTATTTTCTGTCAAAACAGTCCTAACAAATAAATCCAGACTGCAAATGTGGAAGTATTTTTCCCAAAGATGTAAGGCTAAGACTAAAGGCAAGGAGGAGATGCTGGCTGTAGGTCTGGTGTTTAACATACCAGCCATCTCTTTGTTTGTTAAGGGCTTTCACCTTCACACACGTGACTTTCTTCCCCACCTGACGGTTGCACTCTTCCTCACAGGACTGGGTGTCCCACCAGTGTGCCTCTTTCTGAGTCATGCTTCATAAGCAATCTCCTAATGCTTGGCCACTTTTCATAACTGCCTGAAACGCTGTTGGTGACAGCAAAATAGAGTTCCCTTTGTCTTCAGCATACTTAACAGTGGACAAGCTCACAAATGGGGATGGGGATGGGTTTTAAATGCATATTTTGTTGGATATCACTTTGACATGTAAGATTAAAAGGCTGTGAGACTAACAGAGACTTTCACATCTTTGGCCAGCAGGACTTGAGCATCGGTCTTTTCAAATTGCCCCCTGCCCTCCAAACATATGTAAGGTTGCAAGCCAGGAAATAATAAAGGGACAATTATTCATCGCAGTATTTATACTTCTGATATTCTTGTTTTTATTTTTGTGGAGCACAGCTTACTTTGGACCTGGCTAGTATCTGGAAGCTTTCCATCCCAAGATCTAATATCCAAAACAGGAAGCGGATTTGACAGGCACATGCAATACTACAGGCAAACACAAAACAACACCATAAAGGTTTGGCTCTGGACCAGCTTTGTATGTGATGTTGAAACATTTGGTATTCTGCTTAAGCTTTCTGCAAGGAAACATCTGTGAGATTCTGCCACAGATAGTACAAAATGTTTGATCAATCTTTGTTCACCCAGAAAGGCTTTGAGAAGGCTTCACTCAGTCCCAACTGTAAAATCAAAAAATGCCTTGTTCTTCCAACACGGAAGAACAAGTGGTGCTCCACTGAAAAATGGTGCTATGGTGCCCAGGCAGATAAGCAGGGACCAGGACAACCCTGGTATATCCATGCTGGGCCCCAACTTGGGGCCATGGTGCAGATCTAGATCTAACATGCTTCACCTCATTCTGCAAGGGAAATTCTACTTTCTCTTCTCTTTTTCTGCAGAGATGTCTCCAGTGGATGACTCTAGTGAGCTGTTTATTGTAAAGCCTTTGCACTGGTATAGCTGCAGAATATGACATCTTGGTGCCAGGGCTTTTTAGAGAGCCTGTGACAAAATACAGGGGTCAATCCCAGTTCATGCTAATACAATGGGTTTATGTGAGCAGTTTGCACCACAGTTATGGTATCAGCTAAAGCCTTAAGATGCAGATGGCCTCAGTCTGACCACTGTTCACCCTTGGCTGCAAAACCATGAAGAAGCCACAGTCTATTCAAACAGAACAGACGTGTGTCTTCTAGCAGAAAAACACCATCTTGGGGAGCACAAACAGTTCCTCCAAGGCTGCAGCCACCGTGCTAGGTTAACGGCTTGTGGCTTGAGGTTAGCTCAAAGGGACAAAGGGGAGGGAATGCTGCCTGTTTTCAGGTACATGTTCCCCAACAGTCCTCACGGAACAGGTGGGGGGTTCTTTTTGTAACACTGCTGGTTTTTGAATGCATAAATATATTCCTAATTGTGACAATACACTTGCCAAACCCTTCCACTTTCCAGAATAACAGAATTGTGATCCCAAAACAGCACTACCATCAAGCAAAAGGAGTTCAAAGATTTGCATGTTGCTTTTAAGGTTAAGTTCCATAAATATTTTTATCTACTCATAGATATATCATATAGAGAAAAGTACTGTTTGGAAAATTCCTGGGTCATTTATTATTTAAAGGGAGAAAAGTCATTAGATGGTAGAGCAAACTGTCAGGAGAAATGGAAGAGTCTCCTGCTTTCTTCAGACTAAATCTGTATGTTGAAGATGTAGCTTAGTCAAACATAATGTAATGACTCAAGCAAATTGTACTCAGTTCTTGATTCTTTTGGCAAATGATGTGGTGGGATATCCAGGATAAATGAAAAAAAAAAAAAAAAAAGACATGACACCACAACACAGATGTAAAAATAGCCTAAAAAATGTTACAAGAGAGTGATGGATGAAAGAAGAGTCAGGGATAGCATCTGCTCTGCACAACAGCAATCTCTGAGTTAGTCCTTGCTGAGCTGGCAGCATTTGCATTTCTTTGCTTTAATCTCCTCAGCCAGCATCTGAAGATCTTGCCTTTCCAGCTGTAACAGCTCCCTGGCTCTTGCCTGCAGTGCACGGACTGTAGTGGCTGAGGGCAGACAGGTCTGAATCATGGCTGATCTACATGTCACCTCCTGCCTGTGCTCTCATGCCAGTTTTATTCTCATCCTTGAGTACTTGCCACTGGAGGGAGGCAGAAAGCAGAAGCTGAAAGTCATCTGGAAGGAGAGAAGACCCAGAAAAGTCCATCACAGTTCAGCGTTAGCTGTAGGATTGTGGTGGGCAGCTTCAGGTCTCTGCCAAATCAGGCAGGTAAAGTCTTCCACCAGGCTGGAACAGATGGGCTGGTGACAGACCCTCCACGGGTAAGCTCTTAGCAGAGGGGTTGTTCACCACATGCAAAGATAGTTGTGTCTTGTGCACTTGTGATGTGGGAACACAGTCATTTCTTAAAGGCAAAAGACGAGTCTGGTGAGATGTGCAGAGCTGGCATGGCTGTTCACAAACACTCGCCTGTCTTCACAGGGCTCTAATGCCAGTGACAAGTGATGGGACATGCTATATGAGTTGACTTCAGCCTCAGGGAAAAGTCAACAGGAGCCTTTATAATGGAAGATGGATGTTTACAGCTGCATACTCTGCTGCAGTTCAGTGCTTAGCAACTGGTGACTTGGGCACATAATAGAAGGAGCTCATTGGGATGTATTCCAAGATGCTTTCTGGTATCCTCTTGTCATTAAGTAGCATGAGCTGAACTCTGTCCATTGCTAACTGAGCTCTGGGATATCCCATCCCCTTTTTTCCTCCTTGTTTTAAATATTTCATTGCAGTGGCTGCCACCTTCTGCTACTCTTTGGGCTCTGCAGAATGGTGGCTGAATGGAGGTGTCTGAACTGCTTGTGGGCAGAGAGGACTTTGGGAATCAGCTGAGCTAGAGGAGGAACTCAGTCTCACACTCTTCATGTTGCTTTGTAGAGGGAAATAAAGGCTACTGATGGGAGAATGGCTTATAACAATGATCACTGTTTTATACATTTGGGTTACAGGTTCCTGAAATGCACCACGTGTCCTTTGCTTCCAGCAGAATGTGGTGTATGAGAAGACCTTTATTATGGCCATAAAGTTGTTGGGAGCATAATGCCACATCACTGATTTGGTTTTGTGTATGGGCCTCAGATGAATATCTTAATTGTTGGCTTCAGAAACTTTTGATTCAGGTGGTGACTTTTCTATCACAAGGAATTAATCCCTCTTTGGACATGGGTACTTAGGACAGAGAGGAGAAGGGGGGGGGAAACTGTTTGAAGGGGAAAGAGAGAAAAAGGGTGTCTTCCAGACAATAACCAGATTTTGGTGATTACTGTGCAAATCATGGCTAATTGCTGTTTTTCTGACTGTTGGGCAGATAAAAACCACAATGCTGAGGAAACAGCCTGGGTGACCTGAGGCTTGGAGGGCTTTTTGCATTCACTTGCTAGTGGGCTCCTTTCACCAGCCTACCACTGCTCTCAAACGAGCATCCCGTGGGAGCTCGAAGAACAGTGAGGAGCACTGCTGACTGCAACCCCATCTCCTGCTCTTGCTCTGCTGTGTAGCTGCTCTCCCCTTGCAGAGCTGGAAGGGCAGCAACCCTCGAGTCCTCCTCTGCTGTGCTTTGCCCAGTTCTTTCTTGGGTCTTTTCTGCATTCTTAGTGTTCCAAACCTAAAAACTGCACTGCACAAATCTTTGTAGAGAGCAGCCAAGGGACCAAGGCACAGCAACTACTGGAAGGCCACAATAGTGGTCAGGAAACAGCAACATCTTGGCCAAACTTCAGCCACTGCTTTTCTTTTCTTGTGCCAGAGCAGACAGACTGCCCAACACCCATGGAGCAGCGTGCAGGACTCCATACAGTGCTCTGGAACACTGATGGCAGCAGCAAGGTGCCTCTGCAGGAACACAGTGAGCCAAGTAAAGAAGGCAGCAAACTTTTTAGCTTACAATATACTGCCATTTAGAAAATTATCCTAAGTTGGCTTGTGCAGAGTTTACTTGGATACAGACAAAATGTTGCTATGTCAGTGCCACCTGTGCTTAGGGAAGTCAGAAAGTAACGTTGTTATACATGATGGACATTCCTATGTGTGATATCGTGGTGTGGGAAGAGCCTCCTTGTAACACTGCAGGAACAGCAATAACTGAAGGATTTGGGCCAGTGGTAATTTCAAGGAATAATGTTTCTGGAGTTGTGTAATAAGGATCATAGCAGGACAAGGCCTAAAGCAAAATGCACTGAGAACTGAGATAGCTGAGAAAATATTGTTTCATTTGTTGTCACAAAGATTAAATAGGGGTATTTTGTTTCAAATAATCTTTTACACCCTGTTTATCCCATGTGAATAATGGGTTATTTAACCTACTGACTAAACCAGAAATCATCTAAATAATTTCTACCCAACTAGCAAATACATTCCAGCTCACTTTGAAAGGGAAAACCAAACAAAACAAAAGAGTGAAAGTTAGTGCAACTGGGTTTTCAATAAAACCAGTCAATGCAATTCCTGCTAATATTGGAAGTGCTTCTCTCTCTTGGTAAACACCATGGCCTGACATACAGCAGAGCTTGGTACTGCTCGGACCTCCTGTGACATTGTTGCTGGGATCTTTGAGTTGGTGCAGTAAAGCAGGGTACAAGAGCCATTGCACTCCCTGAGCCCTGCACACCAGTCTGCAGGACCAGCACCGTGCAGAGCTGTGCTGCAGCTCGACCAGGCTGGCACAGTAAATCAAACTGAAGTTGCAGACACTATATTTTTTCTTCCCAAAAAAAATTAGTAGAGATGTTACCATTTACTCCATCTGAAAGTCTGCACTAAAGGACACTACTTTGGTTTTTCTGCTTACCTGATACTGAGCCACACAGAACCAAAGGAGCACAACATGGGGTATTTCATACGCCTCCACGCTGCCATTGAAGCTGAGAATTAAAAACATGGCAGCACAGAAATAGCTGCAGTATTTAACTAGCATTCCCTCAAGCAGAGAGTCAAGGATTTCCAAAAGAAGACTGTGTTTTGTCCCCTTCTGTAATAAGAAGAAACAAATCTGTTTGGCATGATACTATCACTTGTCTTTACACCTTTTTTATAATTATCCCTGCCTAACGGCTGCAAACGCTTCTCTCAGTAGGTAACTTATCTTGCCTTAAACATCGTCACCTAGCAACAAAAGCCAAAAATGCAGAACCAACTGGCAGTCCCATGAAGTGGTTGCTGCTCCTGAACACACGTGATATGCTCTATTCTACTATACATATATGTCCAAAATCCAGTTACTCCAAACAGCAAACAGAGAGCTGAACAATTGGCAGCAGAAGCTTCTGCTTCAGGAGCTGTGTATGGTCCTTACAATATTTGTGTAGCTCCCAGGGTGGCTGGAAGGTTTCTACTGTGAGCATGAATGCATTGCCCATCTCTGTCCCACACATTGTTATGAAGCTTGTGACATCCAGGAAGTCTGTTCTCATTCGAGTGCTGAAGCAAACACATGGCTGAGCTGTTTGCAAAAGCACGTGTACAACTGCACGGATAAGCCAGGTAACTGTCTACACAGATCAAGTGCTTATGTTTGCACAACAGAGAGTTAGTAAAACTATCCTTGGAGTATTTTGATAACAGGTTCCAGCTGTAGTTTAGCAAGACTAAATGCATTAACTGTATTGCTAAAGAAAAGGTCAGAGAATCACACTAGGATGAACTTCTGTTGTTTCCTTACCATTCTCATTCACTATCACTTCTTGGAGAGATTCTTCTTTATCCTTCATATGTCTCTCTATTGCATGTTGCCTTAGCAACAGCCAGACTGTGAGTGCATAGAGGATCTGCAATTAAACCACTTTTGCACCTTATTTTTTCCACAGAACTCAAAGATGTACACAAGCAACACCTTTTCTTGTTTGGTAATTGCTAGAGAGCTCAATCCTTAAAAACTATCTAAACAAGTCAAAAAAGTAGCATACTTTAGAGGGGATGTCTGTGCCAGTGGCTGCATGTTACAGATGTGTAAATTACAGAGGTCGGGTTGCAAAGATTTAGGAGGCAAGAGTTGCTTTGTGTTGGTTCTGCCCAGCAGACTGTGAGCTCTGAGCACTATCAGAAAGTGGAGAGTGAAGTCCAGTTGCTGTACTTTCTTCAGTAACAACAAATGTCTGTTTTCCTTGACAGTTAGTTAAGTTAGCATGGGAAGAAGAAAGTTTAACTTGGCTATAGAGCACAACCCCCCCTGAACCCCACGTCCCATGCTGAAGTGTCTCTGACAAACCAAATGAGAAGTGTTTCCAACACCACAGCATTCTCCTGTGCGACTCCAGGGCTGGTCATTCACCACTCCGGGCTCTCCTACAAAGCCAAATTCTTGTCCTACAATAAACTGGTAGGCCTGGAAAAAGCTCCCAGGCTTTAACAACAGGAATTGGACTTTGCACGTGGCCTGCCCTCAGAAGCTGAAAACATACACACCAAACCATACTCATATTTCATGAATGCCTTGGCCAAGTAATTTTGGTTTGTCCTTCATATCATTCTTAGCACAGTGTTGGTTATTGCAGGTTGAGAGAGAGTACAATATAGCACAAGAATAAAAATACAGATTGATTTTTCTCCAAAAGATTGGCTTGCCTAGCTAGGGAATGAGAAAATGTGCAATTCCTACCTTCACGCCAAGAGGCATGCTTGGCAGTCAGTATGGTTTTAAGCCAAAGCTGATGAGAACTGATTGTGGGATTGTAGGGAAGAATTCCTCTGGGGGGATATTTAGCCCTGCAAAGAAACTTAGGACAAGCAGGAAGTTCGCATAAGCAGGAAGGATGGGGAACTACGCAAGGCATAATGCCTCTGGTCCTGAGCCATCCCAGTGATGCAGGACCAAACCAGGAGAACAAAAGTCCAACAGCTGTAACGTGGGATGCTCCAAACTTGCAAGGCAACAGGAACACGCAGTGGAAGAAATGCTGCCATTTAAATTTCAGTAGACCTCAAAGTTAGACATATCAGAAAAGCTATGCACTGTTATCCCTTTTGATGCCTTTGTGCAAAACAAAATTAAGAATTAATCAGCTCTTAAGTAAAAACATGTGATTCTGCAGCAAACAAAAGGATTTGACATGTCTGTAAGGAATGAGGATGGACATATAGTCCTTTAGGGAACCAAGGGTCAGGACCCTTTTAAACCTGTTTCTTGGTCCTACCAGTCATGGTCTCCAGCATGCTTGCAGAGTTCGTGTACACAGTCCCTGTGCCTTTCATTTTCTGTTCCACATGGTGTTATTGTCCTGTTTCAGTAGGAAACAAATGTGACACTGGAAGGTACGTTAAAATTACCTGCAAATGTTATGTAAATTATACCAAGTTAGTGTGTTGCAAAGTGAGGTTAGATAGACCTAACTGACCAGATGGACAAGTTCTATTTGTATGCTCTTCATCATCAGAAAGTTCTTGCAAATGGCAGACAAGTGGAGTGACATTTTTAGTGCACATCTGGCACTGGAATTTCCTTTTTCAGCTGTTATCATTCATCAGTATTGCCTGGCAATAGTCAAAAAGTCAGTGGCTGTAGCACCTGCTATGAAACCAGGTGTGTTTCCCTTCCTCCCTGGTCTCCTCTCCCTGCAAAAATCCCAACCTCAAGAAGGAATAATTTGTGTTTGCTTGTGCTGGTAATACTAAGGGACACAAATCCCTCTTGTAGCAGGTGTGTGGCTGATCCATGAATGGGAGGGAAGCTGCCTTCATGATTCTGTGTTCCCCTAGGCTGTGAATTTACAACACAACCACCTCCATTTTCAAGATGGGATTAGGTGGCAAGTGTGCTTTTGCCTGCATCATGCTTAGTCATGTAATTATCACTCTTAGAGCATTGTACCTGACAGAGAAGGGCCGTGTACTTTGCTGATGTTGGCAGGAGCTGTGCAAGAACTGCTGTGTGCACATGGTAAAAAGAGAGTGTCCTGCCAGCTTCCACTTGCAAAATGTGCCACCTAAAAATGAAACACAAGAATATTGTAGGTGCAGCCTCATCTTCCCACAGAGGTTTCTAGTGCACTGGTTCAGGAAGCTGGAACTGCTTTCTAATGACTCACTGTTCCTGTGTGATGGTGTAACCGTCAAGGTGTTAGTTTTCTGAATATTGGATTTGTTTGTTAAAAAACTCAAATGGGTGGAGGGACAAAGCAGGAAAGGAGAAAAACAACAGCTCTCAATTTCTCTGAACACATTTGTGTTATTAAGAGATAGTGCCAGTCCACCTTATTCTCCGCCTTGTTGGTCAGCCATAGTACATTATCCTATGCCAGACTTCTGCTCTCAGATGGTCAAGTTAGGACTGTTTGCCTGCGCTCCTTTATTAAATGTCACACCAGGATATCATATTCCTGTAAAACAGCTACACATCATCCAGTACCAATCTTATTAGCTGAGAGAAACAGTACAGTTTCAGCAACAAAATCTTTTTCAATTAGCAGTCCCATAAAAAGGAGGAGGTAAAAATCAGCGTGAAAAGCAATGTGCAAATGAAGTTATTGCTAAACAAGGCTCAGAATATGCACTTGGTGCACTTCTCATTAGGGCAAATGTGGTCCAGCCGGGTTGTGGTGACATGCAGAATGCTACACAAGAGTCTCCAGAAGGTCAAGGTACACGAGTCTCTAAATGCTTATTCACAACTGGTGTGGGAGAACCTCTTCTGGGAGATCACTTAGGCCACACAACGGACTAGACAAAGCAAAACTCCCCTTTAGAACTCCTTCTTTACCTCCTGTATACGCTTCAAGCTTTATCCCAACTGTTGTTTTTTGCTGTGTGTTGGAGTTTCAAGTCAGGTACCAGAATACTACATGTACCCCTTTGCTGTTTTCATCTTCCTCCTCCTGTTCCTGGTCTTCAGAATGAGATGGAATCTTGGGAACTTAAGGCTTTGTCAGTTTGGTGGGTTTCTTGGGATTTTTTTGGGTGCGTTTTTTTTTGTTGTGGTGTGTTTGTTTGTTTGTTTGTTTTTCCCCAGATTCTTGTAGCTTTGGTGATAGTAAGAAATGTTCCAAAATCAGGTTTCAGTAGGAAGAAGATACTACCAACCTTGACCCTGCTGAGCCTGCTAAGCAGAGAGCAGTGTCTAAAAATGTAGAGCTTTATACCTTTACATATATTAATTTGAATAATTAACTTGAAAACTCTCTTACTCTTATCACCCAGAAATGTAACTACAGTAATAGAGAAAAAAGACACCAACGTGCTTTAAAACAAAGCAAACTGCATCACAGTAATCAAATGTGCAATAAAGTTGCTCCAGTGAGATATTTATTTTCTCTTCCAAGGAAAGATTCAATCAGTCCTTTCAGAAGGATTATTATAGTTCTTTGAGAGAAAGATGAGGTAACCTAATAGGTAGTGCAATTAATGCCTTTTTTGTTGTTTTATTTTTTTATAGCAATTATAGAATATGGTTTATTGTATTTAATACACCACTTTGTACTGCATTTCAGAAGTAGAGCCATGCTTTGTTATTCCACTTTACTATTCCAACATCACAAATCCCATTTTCTCAGCTGCATTCTAGTAAATAAGAACAAAAAGATGTTTATGAACAGGTATGTCCCTGTTTTCAGATCCCCAAACACATGCTTAGTGTAGGTGTGCACCTTCAATTTCTGTCTTCATATTTTTGTAAAGGGAGCCTGAAAGATGATATATCCTGCTCTCCTACAGCCCAATTAATTTACCACTGGCTTTGATCAGGACAGTGTATGGGTTCCTTTATGTCTCAATAAAAAGAAAATTATGGAAGTAGAACCTGATTTTGGTTCAAGGAGTTTCAAGAATCTTCTGAAGAACACACTGAAGCTGCCTGCATTCAGAATGACACTCATCTCTCTACAAACAATTCTGGGATTTCAGTGGAACTGCAATCTCTATTTAAATGCCTCATGAATCAAATAGTTACAGAAACATCTTCACTAGTGATTAGAGATGTCACTGAACTGTGACATCTGGACCCTGTCCAGGTAAAAATGCCATCAGATGAAAAAGGGGGATCACTATCCAAAGTTCTTTAACTTGGAGGTGGTTGGAAAAAGGCTATCAGTGGAGGCCCTTTGTTCCAGTAAATGAGTTTCTGAGGCTTTTACTATCAAGTTACCAATTGCCATGAAGAATGCCCTTGCCATTAGGCAGCCAGCAGTGGTAAGCAATCTGAAATGTCACTTGGATCATTAGGAAGCTGCTGAAACTGATTGCTCTGAGTAAGATGTGGGTGCCTCCTGAAACAGCAGATACTGGGTTTGTTGTGCCAACAGAAAAAGGTGTATTATATAAAGCAAAATATATGATGAAGCAAGCACCTTGCTCCAAGGATTTAATAAGCTGTGTCCCCTGGATACACTACCCCAGGGCAACCATGAGCATGCTCCTTTCTCCAGCACAGTTCAGCTAACACCACACCAGGTCCTGGTATATCTTGGGGAGAGGAAACTCTCCTGTTTGTCACCACTGCAGAGACAGTGAGTGAGAAGTGCACAAGCTAACACAACCGCGATGGCATGGGCAGAGCTGGGCTCCTTGGGCACTGCATCGAGGTCTGTGAGAACACAGGACATAGTGTATTTATACAGGTCCAGCACACACTGCGTAACTGAGTGGATTGGTAACTAAGATGCAGTTATGCAGTACTGCTCATCAAGAGTTTGACAGAGGTCTTCTGCCTTTCACAGTGTCAGATGTAGACCTTGGAAACTGTGGGAGAACCATCAGGAAGGTTAGACAGGCAATGAAGTCCATTGTATAGGGTGATACAGCTCTGAAATAAGATGTGACTTTAACTGAGAGGGGTGATGGGATTAAAAGAAATCCTACAGCAATTCAGCAATACTCTCGTTATTAGGAATGAGGTACCTTATTTCAAAGCCATCTCTCCTCTCCTCTTTCCAGAAGCTATATCATAACTTTGGGAGACAGCCTTGAACACGAACTTGACTTCTCTACTACTTAGTTTTGATTGTAGCTTTAACGTTTTATCTCTTTAAGAAAATGACTTGTTTCATTTCCCCCCCCTTGTCATGATCAGAATGTTCCAGACCCTTTCTCTGGAGTGCTTGCGGTTTGAAGAAAAGAAAACACCAAGGGTAAGGAAAGAGTAGAGTGACCCAGTGGTGATGGTTCCAGCCTGAGATGTACCAGCTCCTTAGAGTGCTGCAGGCTCTGTGTGGTTGAGAGACAGTCACCCCAGCTCTTCACATTAGCTTCTAGTGACAAGTGGGGGTGATGGCACCTTCCAGCCAGCTGCTGTGTTAGTAGTAATACAAGCTGAGTAATCAACATAGTGAACCTGGAGCTTTAGAAGGACTGAAATGTGGTTTATGATTTTGACTGCCTGATCTTTGGATCACATTCAAACTGGAAATGGAGATTACTGGTGCATTTTGAGGGAGAAATGCTCTGATAACATGAGACTAAAGGTTTGGAGGTAGGACGAGGCCAATACAAATGCTTTTTTTTTTTTTACAATTCTATTAACAAGAAGCTTTAGTTAAAGTTTGACTTTAAATTAATGAAAGGGGGTTTGGTCTGGGTTTTTAAAGTAAACAGAAGTATATTTTCCTGTGTTTTCTTCTGCCTCAAATGTAAAACATCTTTTACTGAAATCACAGTTATTTGTACCTAACAAATAAAAGTAGAATTGAGCTAGTAACCCTTAATGAACAAAGCCTTTATTTCAAATTAGTCACATTAAGCACATGAAAAACCCTGAAATTTTGTTTCTTCAGATAAAAAACTGACCAAATGCCAGTGTAAAATAATACAAGGACTGGCGTGCTTTATAACACAACATATTCTTATTGCTAATTTTTCTTTCAAGGTGTGGGTCTATAAAGAGTTTGGATTATTAATGAAACAGAGAAGCATATATTTCAGCTGCCTCTTCAGTGTAGTATGTACTGCCCAGCTAATAATGCGGTTACAGGGTGTTACTTTCAATGATTAGTAAGTTGTGCCAAAAAAAGCAACACTCATGTATTAGGTCATATATTCATATTGTCCCGTTTTTCATATACAAAGTTGTACTATGATTTGCAAACTTTACTAAGCTAGTATTTTATCTAAGTGTAAAGAACAACCAAGGGTATAGACTGTTCTTTAAAACAAGTTTCCAAAAACAATAGGCACAGGAAAACAAGTTCATATCAGATAATTAAAAATAAAGCTATTAGAATTTAAAGTAAGTTTGTGTAATTTATTGTAAAGAACAATGGAAAAAGTTATTCTGCTTTTCCAGGAGAGCTTTCCACTCACACACAAGAACTGTATTAGTGCTAGAGTTTCAGCAGGATAAATGAAGTTATGTATGCTATACTAACATTTTAACATTTCATGAGTGAGGCTGTTTTAAGGAGAAGAAATCCTTCATGACAAAGGAATCCAACTGCTCGTGGTGAGGTGCAAATAGTGTCCCTGTGCCAACCACATGATCTTTTAATAGCCACTCTTCCTTTCCAAGCATCATCGTTCCCTCCCTCCCTCTCCCTCTTTTTCTCTACAGTTATCTGCAAGAAAATTCTTCTGAAAAAAAAAGAATGTCTTCCAAGGTTCTGACAAATCAATCTGTCACTGGAGCATTTCTGAGGCTGCGCTGTCTCTCATTCTCTCTCCTTCCAGATCTTCTCAGCTCTTTTGCCCAGACCATCTCTTATCTTTCCATGCAGTGCAATGCTGTTGGGTTGTGCTGTTTTGTTTTTTTTTTTTTAAGCAAATGCAGCTCCTAAAAAACTATATTTCTCAATTCACAGATCTTTTTTTCCTTCTCATTTCTAGTAATATGGTTCAATTTCAATCCTGCTTCATCTACATTGAACTTGATGTGATTGCTTTAGGAATAACTTTTCCCCTCTCTTCCCATCACCTTGCTGCATTATTCTAGCCATAAATAGATCCTCGGGCTTGCTGTCAACACAGATGGTAAAACTGTTCTGAAAAATCAACCTATAAGTTAAATTATTCTGCATGTTTGTCATGTCACTTCTGTGGTTAGTGTAGCAAACTGTAAGACTTGCATAAAATGTGGGCTAACTGCAATTGTTTCCATTGTTAAAAAAGGGGGACCTACCTTCCAGTGAGCTGTTTCTATTTCCTTCCCCTTTAGTTATCTCAAATGGAAAGCACAAACTGTGCTAATCAATTGCTTTGTGGGCATTTTTACCATATACATTTCTAATCATCAAACCAAATGCTGGGATTTGTTTTCTGTCCAATAATCCTTGTTTTCCCTGAAATGGGAACTATTGATCCCTTGTGTTTCTCTTTAATCCAGCCTCTTTATTGCTGAACAAGTATTCTGAAATGTGGCTGTTGGATCATTCTTTCTAAAATAGAGTTTCTTTGCTTGGTTTCATTCCAGATACAAATAACTAGACAAATAAGAAATGCTCTTCAAATTAATGAAAAAAAAAAAAAAATCTGATTTTTTTTTTGGCAATGTTTGAAAGTCTAATTCTTGAGTTTAAAGTGAATGCAGGGAGTCTGTGTACAATTCATCCTTAAATGCTTAGCAGGCCAAGGGAAGACACTATAAAGAAAATTTTTAAGCAGCAACCCAAGCATCACAAAGGCCACATATAGCTGCCTGGATTATCTACCAGGAAGTTTATTCCAAAGAAAGGCACCGATGCACGGCATGAGTGTTTGAAGTGAAACAGAAAACAGCTGTCCAGGGACATGATTATCTCCCCAAATTGACTGAAATGCTTTTGACAAGCTACAGTGTTAAATGTTCCAAATTTCCACCTGTTCATCCCGTATCGCTGTGTCCGTTTCAGCAGAGCAGAAGCTGTATCAGCTGTAGTGCCAAGTGTGAACTCTGAGCTCACACAGACCAGTGTTGCAGGAAAACACCAACCCAGCACTGAGTAAATTAACCTGGAGACTGGAAGTAGTAGAATTACATCAGCTCCATAATTTGCCTTAGTTTATATCCTTAGTAATAATACTCAGGGCAGGATTAACTAGCTAGGCAGAACACAATTAAGTTGATATAGTAATACTAGTACTGTTGCCTCACTCAGCAAATGTTATTTCTGTCATATTAATTGTTTACTGAAGCCATTTACCACTTAAACTGTGAAAGATGAAATATATCTCATGAATTTTCCTTTTAATCTTTGGCTAATGATTCTGCAGTAGGTAATCCTACAGACAGTATATGGTGGGTCTGTGTTTTTTGTTGCCAAATTTATCTGTGAGTTAACTTTTCAGCTCTGAAAACACAGAGCTCTTTGTAATAATTGGGGGAAAAAAAGCAATTACAAGCTGTTTTGAGGCTGGTACTTGTGTGCACTCTCCTTTATGTTATTGTTAGCTTTAAAGGAAATTAATCATAGGGTGAAGCAGAGCTCCCTTGCCAGAGACTAGCCAGAATGCTGTAACATGTTTGTACTAGTCAGCAAATGGATGCACATGTTCAGCTGAAACAATGCAGGTGGCCAGGCTGTACCCTGAGTCACATATGCTCCCAGGGCTTCCTCTAGCCCTGGGCAGCAGCGTTCCACAGGCACAGTGGCAGGGGAATGGTTCAGGGACAGTGCTGTCACCACACACTCTGTCCAAGGGTGTGCAGTCCCACTCCTGCAGAGCTGCAAGTTTTCCTGAAGTCCTTAGCTCGAGTGAGGCAATTAAGGAGCGAGCTCTGCAGGCTATAAGATGTAAACTTGTCTGGTTACATGTTTCATCTCCAAGTTATTTCTACCCTCAGTGGAATTTAATTCAGTCCTAATAACCTCTCTGTGACACGTGAAGGCTGAATGATAGTTAATGTTGCATTCTGCACCTAAAATTTTGTTAGAAAGGCCACAGATATCTGCTCTGGTGCTGACTGGAAAGTTTCATAATGGTACCACAACTAAATGTCATCAGCACAAATTAATAAATCTTGTTAAAACTTCCTTTGCTGTCCAGTGACAAATGCTACTTAACATATGACTGACATCATTGCATGGAAAAGCACATTTTTAAATGGAACAGAAAACAAAGTCTCTTGTATCATATAAACAAAGCAATGATTAATGTGATAAGGGGATGTTCTAATTGAAAGTACAAGTGTTAGCCCTTTCCTGTAGAGCAGGATCTAGAAACTAGTAGAAGCTAATGTCCTGCCTTGCTTTTCTCTGCCTGTCTGTGCTGTTCTCTTTCTGCAGAGCTGATGTAGCTGTGGCTGCCCCTGGGTGTGACACTTGGCTGTGCCATCTCAGGGGCAGGGTTTCAGAACCTGTCTCCAGTCAACATGTCACAAAGTGCACTTTTAAATATTAGAATGAATTTAGTCCTATCCAAAAGCCAAAGGAAGCTAACTCATGAGGGATAGACACAATACGGAAGGTAAAAGCATTTTAAAAACAACTTGGCATTAGTATGAAACAGTCTGAAATACACCAGTGGGACCTGCATGCTCTTTGCAAAGGCCAGCTCATCACCCCCACACTGCTCAGAGAGCACTGTTGCCCCTGGAAAATCCCCATGTGCAGCTTTCTTCATGGCAGGCTGGTGAGCAGCTCTTGATTTTAGAGCACACGGATCTGTACAATATAAATTTTGTATTTGGCAAATATAAAACCTATGGCTGCACCGAAGCTCAGAGTGCTTTTGCATGGAACATGTGTGACAGGGACAGGGCTCTGGTGCTCACAGCTTGGTGTGGGGTGGGGGACAGCTGCCCGTGCCTCGCCCACACCCAGGCCTGCTGAGCTCTCCCAGTGTAACACCACAGATTACTGTATTTGGCCTGTGGAAACAGACCAAAGGTTCTCAAGTGCTCTAAAGGAAAATGCTGTGGTGATGTACTGGTTGATTTTTATGCCTTTAGAGAAGTGGGCAATAGGGCACTATAAGGAAAGTAACTTGGAGGGTATGTAAGTTCTCAGCAAGGTGTCATCTTTGTGCATCCTGGGCATGTTCTAGCATTACTGAGGTGTGGCTGTAAAATTTTGAACAAACTTCTTCAGAAATAGATGAAAACCTACTACTTAATTTTTTTTTTTTTTTTTTCTGGCAAAGGCTAACTCTGGGGAAAACGAAAGGTTTTAAAAACCTTGTTTTCTAACTAGCTGTACACAAGATGGCTGAATTCAAAATGTATATTTAGGTTTGGTAAAAAAATCTCCCTGGTATAGAATCCTAAAGTTCTGTCTTGCAGCTCTGAAAGCAAGAATCCTTTGGCAGTACTTTCTTTCACATCCAGAAAATGATACATTTTTGTCTTTTTTTTCTCAGCCTCGGTACCCGCTGCTGGTAGTGTAAAACACTACAGCCTTTGGTGTCTTTTTTTGCCAGCTGAAACAGTTTCTTGACATGAAAAGACTTCATTGCCTTCATTGTTTCATTTTCTTGTGTTTTTTTTTTCAGTAGTAATAGTAGTAAGGGATCATGAATGCCTTGCAATTCCATGAGGGCTTGATAAATGAGAGGCTTCAAGTTTTTTTCCATGGCACCATTTTTATCTTTCACTTGGGGCCTTTCCATTTGGTTCAGTGTACCCTGTGGGTTTTCAGCGTGAAACAGAAGGACCCTCCTGAGTGAAGGACAGCTGTCTGTCCCAGCAGACACAAGTCTTTACCTTGGACATTCCAAACAGATGTGGTTTGGCAGAGTTATCCAATTCTTACTCTGGGAAGTTCAAAAATACTGCAGTTAGTATGATAACAGCAAAATACATCTTGTGAGGAGGATGAGAAGAAACACTGTATTTTTCCAAGGTTTCTTTTTTTGTTGTTGCACCGGGAAAAGAAAGGTTGTATATTACTGCTCACTCCCTTTTGTGCCTGCAACTTGAGCACTGCAGCACTAGCTAGGACAGGAGAACATGCAGACCCTGGGTTGATGAGACACCAGAAGTGACAAAGCACAGAGTGAAATAACAGCCAAAACTGTGAAAAAGAAATGAAGTGGGTTTGTTCTTTTTTTACCTTTTAATGAAGCTGGTGTTAATATACTGGGGTCTCATTAGCAGCTTAACCCCGGCTGTAAAGCTGGCCACCCCCAGGGCAGCAGCTCTGCCTTTGTGCTCGCTGGACACTTGGAGGGCTGTGTTCTGCAGGGCCAGGCACCTGCAGCCCGTGGCAGTGGGGACATCTAGAGGACTCGAGCTCTCGCTGGCGGGGACAGCTTCCTGCTGGTGGAAGATGGGCTTTCCCACCACGGGCCTTTTTCTGCCACCGGCTAAACTCATTTCACAGTGATGGAGCAGAGGCAAAGGTTAAGAGCCAGGCCGGGTGCAGATGTAGCTCCCTGAGGAAACACGGTGCCCGCTGCCCTCCCTGCACCTTCAGATCCCATTAACTACCAGCAATCTACACCACTGCCGGCGAGCAAAGGATAGAGAGCAAAATCTGCTGTTTCACTGCTGTGACTGACTTATCAGGCAGCCTGTGCCTGGGGAAACTCTCCGAGCCCGTTCCCAGAGCCGGGGCCAGGCGGTGATGCAGAGGTTGTGCTCCACAGAGTATTCCCACTGCTCCTCTCCCAGGCACTGACCGTATCTTGCCTGGAAGGAGGGCACAAATAGTCAGAATGATGACTACAGCTGCAGGTATGGTGACCTGACACCTCTGTTTTCTGCAGTTCTAACGAGGGGCAAGAGGCAGATTCTCAGGCAATGTGAATATGTAAAGAGGTGTAAGTGGAAGCTTAAACTCCTCTGCAGGGCTGCTGCTTCTCGTTTCTCTGAGGCATGTTGCTGCAGTACTTCCCTGAGAACCCTGGCTTTGCTCAGCCTCCCTGGTCCTGGCAGCTCCAACTCTTTACCTTGGCTCTTGAGTGTCTTGGCACAGAACTGTTCAGTGGCAGAGCTGCCAGGCTGCTCTGGGGCTTGCCAGCAGTGGAGATACAGTCTTCTCCGCTTCCCCTGTCCTGTGCACCCAGCAATGCTTTCATGTTTGGTGCTTTTCTAACCAAGAAAGTAAAGACTTTGTTTCTCTGTCATTTTCTCCTTAAAAGCTGCATGAGAACAATGAGGTCTATCAGGCAGAGTCAGCCTGGCTCCGTGCTTCCATGTGAAATATTAAACTGCAGTGCTCAGAGAAATGATGAAGTCTTTACTGGTAGAATTTAACAACCTGCTTACACTGGAGCCAACCAGGAGAGATTTATAAAACTGTAAAATAAGCTAATTCTGTTTTAAATTACTTCAAAACCTGAACAGCACAAACTGCCTTTGAAATCAAAGGGCACATTTGACTTTTAAAAATGAGATTATACTTTGCAAGGCCAAAATTAAATGCTGTTGATCCAAGCACTTAACAAATATTTGTGAGGAATAGCAAGGGGAAGGATTTCTGGAATAGTTTCCACTCAAAGAGAAAACTGATGGTAGTCTCCATCTCTCTCAAGTCTGCCCTTCCAGCCCATCCTGCACATCCTCTTTCGTGTAACTTCCTCCCATCTCACAATGCCCCTGTGGTACTTCTCTGCTCCTTCTCTCACTCACAAAGTGCTGCGGTCACATCAGCACCCAGATCAGCTGGGCACCCTATTTGCAGAGCATTTCTCAGAAAACCCCTCGGGCTGCACAGTCAGACTAGGGACTTGCCACACTTTGGGCGTTAGTCATTTTAAAGAAAGAAGCCTGTTGCTAAACCTGACAGAGAAGTAGGTAGCACCGTTACAGACTTCAGTTAAGTCTCATGCTAATTCTGTGAATAAGGGCACTGACATATGAGTACAGTATTTGCAGGACAGAGCCTTTAGCCAAAGCAGGATGCTGGCTAAACTCCAGGTCATCCAGTTGTTCTTTGCTTATTCCCCTGAATACACAGCTATATATCAAAGTTGTACCTCTGAGTAAGACTTTGCTAGTTCAAGTGAAATGCTTTGCTCAGTTCTTACTTGTTTTTTCCAAAAGGTTATGTGATCTTTTCAGACACTGATTCAGAAATGAGTGTTCATGTCCTACTGGTTTAATTATTCACATGGATGGAACAACATGCCTGCAGTGAAGCACACAGCTTCTTCAGGCTGGCTTGAGCCTTCTTCTGAAAGGCAACTCAAGCTGTTTCAGGATATGAGAGCCACAGCACTGGAAGGATGATCATTGGGAATTGCATGTTTCAGAGGGAACACAGTGCATCACCAGCCATTTAGGAGGCCCTGGGCTTTTGAACTTCCCTGACCCTGCCCACAGGACAGTACCAGCTATGAGTTACTTACCACCCCTGGATGCAAGCCACCAGCTTATTTGTTTCTGCCCGTGAGTGCTACCACAGTGTATGAAACCAGCCAGGCTGGGTGGTTTCTACCTTGGTCGATAAGAGCCAACAGATGTCAGTGCAGCCTGAATAACAAGAGGCTGCGTTGCTGCTCAGGGCTCTGCTTCTGCAGCAACATCCCTCGGTGCGTGTCTCCAGCAGCCGACTGCAGCACACCCGGGAGAGGGGCAGAGTGGGGCTGCAAGCAGTGTCAGTGTGCTGGGCAGGCTGGGGAGGCTCTCTCGGCTAAAAATACCCACCCAAGTATTTTTAAAAACATATTCAAGGGTTCTTATAAACACACAGACGTTTGTTAACAGAACAAGACTGCTCATTTATGCTGTGTATCACTCTTGAAAACCTGCTGTTTGTGCAGGGAGTCCCAGGACAACCCCGACTTGCTAAAGGTGCCATAATGATCTCAACAGCAAGCGTGCCCCCTTATCTGCTGGAGAGGGACGGGGAAAACAGGACGTATCTGCAGGCTGTAGGAAGGGCAGTGAAGAAATGGGGAAAAAAAAGCTGTTTTATCAAAATACTGCTTTGCTGCTTTCACAAGTGCAATGCCAGTGGCCAGCTGAGGGCACCTCTTACGTGGCAGGTTAATGCTGGATATGTGTACAAAGCCCAGTAAAATCAGTGGAATTGGATGGGTCATCTGGTTAAATGATTTCTGAACAGGAGGAATTTGACAACGTGGTTTGCTCTTTTTCCACCTAAAGCCATAAATATTTTTTTCAGGTGACAGCTCTAGGACGCAGAAAGCCATTGTGTAGAACTCCACACATGTTCTTCAGTGGGGAAAAAAAAACCAAACCAAACCAAAACGAAAATGTGATAGTTCTGAAGGAAAATTGAGGCAGGATGCTGAAAACCAAGGCAGTCAAGGGGAAAGTTTCTGTATTCAGCAGAGTGAAAAGTTTGTACTTTGGAGTTTGGATGGTGACATTGGCTGTTTCTGTGCCCAGTGAAGCCTACCTGCTAGGGACTAGTCCTCCCAGAGCATAGGCTATCATCACTACTAAAAGACACCTACAGGAGTGCCTTCAGAAGTTTGGCAGGAGTAATGGACCCAGGAAAAAACAGTCATGCTTTAATTTATACCCACAATGTCAGTTTGAACCTATAATGCAGTACTGCCAGGTATGGATATCCAAGTCCCACTGCCACCTCTAAATGTCATTCTTCTTGCCACAGCCAGTCTTTTATGCCTCACTGTGCTGTCAGGACCAGAGAGAAGACAAATGCTGGATGAGGTGATGAAAGGTCTCACAGGAATTGCTTTGGGATAACTAACATCTCTATAAAATTAATCAGGACGTTAATAAGTTTGATGCTCATCTCTTCAGCTACACACTACAGACAGTGAAGTGCACAGCTTTGCTCCTGGAGTCTGGGACTTCACCCTGTGGCTTATGGGAACCACAGATGGACTGGAAGGGTAACAGTCAGAACTCACAATTAGACCAGGGTGTCATCCCCTCTCACAGCCATATCTGTACACCTGGGTCCCCCACATAAAGACTTTGTCCTCTTTATACATGGGATGGACTTAAAGATCTTCCTAGGTTAAGGTGGCTTTGTCCAGCCTGTGTCCTCATGAGCCCAGGGTGGGAAGGTGAAAACCTGTTGTGCACTAACAGCCATGCTGCATTTGTTGATTGTGTCTTGAGAACACTTCCTATGACCAGAAGCACTAATACCTTTTGTCATTTTAGATCTGAAATACAATTCAAATGTAGCTAATTCTGCCCGTCATGCCTTATCTGTGTATCATGATGTTTATTTTATAGATGAACTGGCTTTTAAGTTAAGAGATGTAACAAGGCAGTGGCTTTGTTACATCTCTTAATTCTTGGAGTTCTTGGCTTTCACATTTTCTGAGAGAAGAGAAAAAGTTAACAGTTTAAATTGATACTTAAACAAGGATTTAGGAATCCAAGACTGAAATTAGGTGCTTAGTCACTCTTCTAAATCTAGACTTCAGTGTAGGG
>NW_008618001.1:44663-48721 GCF_000691845.1 Merops nubicus
AAAATAAGTATTGACCTGAAGCGAAGGACCAAAAGCAGAGGCCAGATGGAACCTGCTTCAGCTAAAATTAATGGAAAACACTCATGGTCTGTAGTGGGTCTTCAACCATAAAATGTAGATTCCTCTCCTCATGCCCTAAAAGCCTTGCTTTACGACTGGGTGTCATGATTTATTTTTCAGAAGTGCTCAGCACCCTTTGTTGCTCCAGCCACGCTACGAACAGCAATTGCAGGGCCCATTGAAAAGCAAACCCCTTGACTTGAGATGCCTTTAACAGAGGTGCCAAGCTGCAGCCACCCACGCGGGAAAAGTTGAGCGCAAATGAGCACACTGGAGAGAGGGCTGCCTGTGGGAGGGCAGCACCAGAAGCTCATGAGCAGGTCTGACACATTGGTGTTTTACCACAAGAATTGAACATTGCATGTACAGATCACTTACAGTAATATGGGTGGGAGTCTGAGTTCAATCAATTATTTTCCTTCCCAAGGTACAAATGAATGCAAATTTTACTCATTTACATTTCTCTTGCTGACTTATTTCCTGGTGTTGATCCAAGTTTTTTTTCTTACACACCCATATCTCTTAACATTGCAGTCTCACAGTTATTGCCTCCCTCCCTCTCTTCCTTGGTAGTTTTTGCATCCCCACATGGCCCACCCTGCTTTTTAACCTCTCTGTTTATTTCCCCCACTGTTGCAGATGGTAGAAACAACAGAATAAAAATATAGAGAGATCTGCAGCTCAGTGCTTGAGGAAGGACAACTCTCTATTCCCTTCCCTCCCTGATGGGAGTCAGGAGAGTCAGAGACTTAAGTCATCCCCACTTTGCTTGGTGGCCAGAGGGGTGGAAGAGGTAGAGGAGCTGTATGGAGGAGCAGCAAACTGTACAGCCATGCCACTGCCCCAGACTCAGTGCCCCAGATAGCCCCCTCGTGTCCCTGATATGAAGAACTCTGGCTGGGCTGGGGCAGCTGTGCCTTGCTCCAGTGGGCAGCTGGGCTGTACAAGCTCTCAGTTCAGTATTCATGGACATTTGCTTTTCATGTTGCTTATTGCTTTAGGAGTTTGAATGAAGCCAAACACATTGTCATGAATTGTGCAGTTTGTCGTGCAGAGGCAGAGTGGGGTCGATACACACCCTGTGTCTGTGGGCATGACCTTTAGAGACACATTCTGTAACTTTTTTTTGTGAAACCCACTTAATCCATGCTTTTTAAGCCAGAATCGGTCCCACAGCATCAATGTTCCAAGTGCAACGTGTATGAACAGTATTCAATATATAGCAGAAGATGATTTGATCTCTGAGGTATTTTCCTCTGCTATCTTTGAAACTGTGTGCGATTTCAAAATGCTGTCAGTCTGTGTCATGGGCCAGTTACCCAGGTGAAATGTGTGACCTTATCCCTGCTGTCCCTTTTTGCCACCAACCAAAACTAGTGTAAGCTGGAAAGCTGATGAACCCCATCTCTGACACTGTTAACTGGAATTTGAGTCTCTATACTGCAACTATACACAGGGACTGTACCAGGATATGAAATTTCTGATTTACTGAAACAAGTAATTCACAACTTTTATGAGTTATTCTATGGGTTTAGAATAATAGTGTGAGGGAAACCCTGTCTATCGCCTTGAAATCCTACTTCATTTTCAGACTTCTACTTCAGATCACACCTGAGAGCATGGCCATTACAGCAAAGGTAGGCCTGGTGTGCTTTGCAGAACTTGTCACCTGCACTGGAAAGGTTTTCAAAGTAATGAAACCAAAATGGACTGATCTTAAACTTGTCTTGCTGTGAGTTGCACTGTCAGGAAAACTCTGCTTGTCTGCCCATAGAGCTAGGGGCAAAAATTCATAGGCTGAATCCTGCTTTCTAGTTTCTCATTTTACCTTTTGGGTGTGTTTGGATTTGTTTTCTTCACAGCCCTCAAGAGTTCCCTTTCCTTTTGCAGGTGACAAAATCCCTACAGAGAACTGTCCTGGCTGTAAGTATAAACTTCCTCTTGTTTCAGTGCTTCTCCAAAAAGCACAGGAAGAAAAAGAAAACCATTAATAGTCTTGTAGGCTGACCTTTACATTTTCTTGGTATACTACTTTCTCAGGGGTGTGTTCATCAGAAGAACGAACTCTCAGTCCCAGAGGGAAAGGCATTACAGCAGTGAAGGCAGAGTGAGTCATGTGGGCATCTCAAGCCTGATGTGAGATGGATTAATTCCTGCAACAGGCAGCAACTGATGCTGAAGTTTGAGCTCACAGGGATGTGTAAAGTGAACTTGTCTGCTGTGTAATGATTTAATTTGTACACTTACTAATTACTATACATCCAGGCAGCAGGATATTGATTAGGTACCTTGAGTGGTACATAGGCAACAATGATAAATGTGAAGAAGGTGTTCTCTCCCTTTGCTCAGGTGATTCCTTTCTCCAGGAAGAGACCCACTGAATTCCCACAGGATAACTTTCAGGAGTGAAGAGGTAAGAACTTGGCCACGAGTTACCAGAGTCGACTGAAAGTGAGTGAAATAGAAATAAGCTTGTTGAACTAGCTAACTTCCTTCCTAGGAGGGACACGCACAGAGTGTCTCCTTACATAGCAGATGCAAGTCTCTCTGGGCATGTTCCCACTGTGAAGTGTTTGCTCATGTCTTTGCCTGAGCCCAAACTCACAGACCATTTAAACACGTTTCCTGAACTTTGTTCTGGCATCCTCACTTGCCGTCACTGATTGTTCCTGGAACCACTCTGGGAACAGGATGCCAGGGAGCTAGTTTGCAGAGAAGGCCGAGCTCCCTCCTGCAGAACAGGGTGTGGGGTGAGCCTCACTGAAATGCTGATGCCGCCTGCCAGGACCATGCTCTCTGTTGCTGCCTCCCAGAAGAGAGGCTGGACCTAGGCTGTTGCTTCTCCTTTGCTTCAGCACAAAGTCAAGTAGGTTGATTTAAGGCTGGGTGCTGAGATTCGGAGTATCAAAAGGTACAAAAGAGAGAGCTGTTTAGCTCACCTGGTTAACAGTGCCCTCTGTGGGCACCTCTGCCATTCTTGTGGGGGGCAGCTCCTACCCTCTCAAAGCTGTCCTGCTGATCAGCAGCAGAAAGAGCAGAATGTTTTATTTAGGATATGACCTGCTCAGCCTTTTGGGTTACCCTTTTGGGAAAGACAGGAGAGAGGGTCACTGCATACCTCCTAATAGAGCTATCCCTCTGCTGACATAGACTTGCAGGAGATTTTGCAAGAGAAATTTGTATCAAGAAGACAACTTGCTTGTGACAAAGCACCGAAAGGAGAAACCAAACTTTCAGTGAGAACCACACAGGCTATTTTCAGAAGATAGGCTACAGCACAGATAGCTGGTTGGAAAGCTTGAACTCCAAGTGCAGGATGTGTGGACAGGCCCCAGAGCGTATTAGTCATATTGTAAGTGAACGTTCAGAGCTGGCCGGAGATGAGTGCAAATACAGTGTGACAAAGTTGGCAGGACTGTGAGTGCAGCATGTTGCCAGCAAGGGTGATATTGCCACAACTGGCATCATCAGCCCAAGCCAGGTAAATTGATAGCAACTGAATTTGAACTTTGTTGTAAGAAGGTTGATATGGTGCTTCCAGGAGAGAGGGGGAGAGCAAGACAGGCAGCTCCATCATTCAGTTCTCCACTGGATGACATTGTTGGTAGAAAATAACAAGAATCCACTGACAAATACGTGTGTGGCAGGAAGTGAAGAACTGAAGTGTGAAAATGGCACACATCTTGGTGTCACGTCCTTATTTCCAGTGGGCTGAGGTCTTGTGGTGGAGCAGTTCACCCACACTGGTCAAACTGGACACAAGCTCTCCTGTGGTCCAGGATTGTTCCCACCCGTCACAGCACCCCAATGACATCCCAGAGTCTGCAATATCGCCTCAACTCCCGACCTGGACCCGTGGCTGGGCTGAAAGCCTCACCGAGGCCGGGGTGTCACAGCAAACCAGCGAGACCCGCGGTGCTCTGGGGTTCTGGAACGGGACGAGTCGACCGACGGCTCTCCCGTGCCGCGTCCGCGGGGATGGGCTGGCGGGTGGGCAG
>NW_008618002.1:0-4810 GCF_000691845.1 Merops nubicus
CTGTATTGGTGACTGGGATTGCCTCGATCCAGACACAGGACTCTTGTACTTGGCCGTGTTGAACCTCATGAAGTTGGCTTGTGCCCACTCCTCCAGCCTGTCCAGGTCCCTCATTCCCAGTTCTCTGCTCACTCATTCTTTTTTGCTCACATAGAAGGTCCAAGGAGAAGTGGTAACATCATCCATATCGAGCTTCCAAGCCCTGAAGGGTTTGTCACAACCATTCTTCTGACAGATGGCTATGCTGCTCTAGCAGTTAAGCACACAATGCCCACCCCTATGCTCGGAGTCACCTGCTCAGAAGGTAGCTTCAAATGTATGGCACATCACTTCCTGGGAAATGTCTTAACCTAGAGGTAACTTTCTGAGGGCTTTTCCCATTTTGAAGGAAAAGGACAACTTTATGTATTCCTCTGTTTGAACATTTTACTCCATTTATGTGCTCAAGCCAATTTATTTCAACAATACATTACTTTTCCTTGATCATAAAGAAAAGATCTCACTACTATTTCTTCAAAAAAATTGTTTCAATAGAGAGCTAGTAAGATATCTCCCTTTCTTGGTTGACTGTCACTCCCAAAGTTGCTGTTGATGTTACAGAACAAGTACGACATAACAAAACTGATCATGCATAAGAAGGGCATTGAGGTGCTGGAGTGGGTCCAGAGAAAGGTAGTGAGGCTGGTGAGAGGGCTGGAAAACATGTCTTATGAGGATCAGCTGAGGGAACTGGGGTTGTTTAGCCTAGAGAAGACAGCGGAGACCTTGTTGCTCTCTACAGCTACCCAAAAGGAGATAGAGGCTGGTGTTGGTCTCTTCTCCCAAATTACTGATGATAGGACAAGGGGAAATGGCCTCAACTTGCACCAGGGAAGATTTTTATTAGGTATTAGGGCGAATTCCTTCCCTGAGAGAGTGGTTAGACACGAATGAGCTGCCCAGGGAGGTGGTGGAGTCATCATCCCTGGAGGTGTTCAAAAAACAAGTGGATGGGGCACTTGAGGTCTAGTGGTTAGGGAAATGTTGGGAGGAAGGTTGGACTTGATGATCCTGGAGGTCCTTTCCAACCATGGTGATTCTATGTATCGATGAAGAAATAGACCTGTAACTAACATAACGAAACACTCTGTGGAAAACTAGGATGTCCTTTCTGGTTCAAAGCAGCACCTACTGAGCTTAGCTAATGAAAATGCTGCTCATCCAGAGCCTATAGCAAGTAAAAAAAGACAGAAAAAAACTTGCTGTTGTAAAGAGACCCTAGTGAAGAGGAGGGTGAAAGCCAGTGGTCTCCATCACTTCCCACTACCCTTCACACAGGATTTCCAGATTCGCTGGCATCAACGGCTCAGCTTCCGCCAACCCCTGTACACGCACAGGGGCTCAGCCTCGCTTTGCACATGCCCAGCACACCCGAGCAGACACTAGTCTTTGGTGCACAGCATGCCCATGCAGAAGTGCTGCAGGGGATTTAACAAGCCAAAGAAGAGACTACCTGCTTTCTCCCTGACCTGCTTTTCTCATGGAAAGAAGCCACTGCAATCTTTGGATACTTAAAGAAGATGACTGCAATACCTGTCTACAAGTGGTGCTGTTCCAAGACCCATTTTGTCTCCCAAAAAAACAGCCATCCCCAGGGCTGGCACAGATGCAGCCTCCACCTGATTAAAGATGGCAGCATCACAAAGCCACAAAGGTAGACAGAACCTCTTTGGTTCAGTTGCTAAGCACATAACTTAGGGACATGACACAACACAGAGGAAAGCTTTCAAGCCTTCCAGTTGTTATCTCCCCATTAACTACTTCTCTGGAGGATTAAAACAAGTGAAGAGACGCAATGGTAAGTGCCTCATGAAGCTCAAAGACAGGCCTCCCCGTGCTAAAAATTAAAGAGTGGTTTGATCTAGTCCTGCACTTTATAATCCAGGCTCTTAGCTGGCAGGCAGACACAGAACTGTCTCTTCTGCGATGACTGAAGCAAGTGGGTTAGAATCTTGTCTATGAAGAGCAGCCACCTGAGTTTGGAATTTGTGAACTCAAGCCTCAGTGGCTGGAAGGGCTTGAAGTATCCCCGACGGTGCAATGTGTTGCATGTATCCCAGCCCAGGCCTTTGCCCCAGCTACTTATAGCTGCTCCTTTTTGCAGGAGAGTTACAGCTCACTGTCAATGCAATTTTATTTTTTTTAATGCCCTAGGGTTGAAGTTCTCCAGGACTTGCTCACTTTAAAGAATCAAGGCACATCAGCTCAGTTTTTATGTAACCAATAACTTTCTGTTTGGCCAGCCTCTACAGAGGCCTTACATCTACATATCCTGATAAGGATACATCAAAGCTGTGACCAGCTCTCAGATTGCCTCTCAGAGCTCCTTCAGCTTTGTTACTTTGAAGTACAAGTCATTCGCTCCCTACTTACACAAGTCCTTCAGGGAAATCTCTACCTCTTGTTAAGTGCAGTCTAGCTGTCACTGTGCCAGAGATAAGTTACAGTTCAAGCCCTACCTGGAGCGCTGAAGGAAACAATGTCCTATAATAGCTTATCAGTGTTAACAGCCACCTTTCTCCCAGGCACAAGTGGTCCCAGTGGCTTGGGTGTCACTTTCCTAATCTCTGGGTGCAATACTCCCCAAATAGAGTGGCTCTCTAATTCAGGGCCATAGTAAAGCCTGAGCCAACATCTGTGTTAGCACACATTCTCCAGGGTTTTTTTATTCATCATTTTACTACCTCTGCTGAAAGCCACCGTGCTCCTCCCATGGCAAAAATCAAAACACTCTACACAACCCTCAGCTACTTCAGCACCAGGGCAAGCAGCTCACAAGCACTTGGTACAGATCAGTTAAGCAGAATCTCCCCAGTTCAGGGACAGAGATGCCTCCTGCAGGCTCTGCTGAAGAGATAGCAGGCACCAGCTATCAGCAGTAATGAAACAAGTAACCCAAATTTAATTTGTCCCTGAAATGAACACAGGATCCTTAGAATAATGGTATTGACATATCCTGCTTACACAATTTAAGGTTTCAGTGGAGCAATTTTCAGTTACAAATGTAATCAAAATACAGGCCAGTGAACATGCTGCTTCAGAAACAGCTGTGGTAAGCAGGAGTATTATAGCATGAACAATGTCAATACTCATGCCACTATGAAGCATACAAAATTACACTCACCCCAATGAACACACACTGATCACAAAGGACAAGGAGGCAGTTCTTGAGATCACAAAAATGAGCAAGCACCTCCAGGGATTGAGTAAAGCAGGAAGACCCATAAAAAGAGAGGAAGTAAAAGCTATGTTCTTCTCAAACTTCTCCCTTTATAGTGACTGTGATGTTTCTGGTATGAGATGCACCTGTAGCCACCTCAGGTCAGCTGCCCTGGCTGACTTCCAGCTGTGAGTGGCCTGCAGACCATGTCTGGCCTAGGGTTCTATGCCAGCAAAACCAGGACAACATCCCATTTGGTCTCTAAAACCAAATACTTCCATTTGCACAATCTGTTCCTCACAGATTCCATCTGTGGTGAAAGGCAGTTTTTTTATAATGTAAAACAGATCTGAATTGAATCACATTGCTGAGCCCCCCTAGTGCAGCACACCTGTTACTGCTTGTCCCACCTTCTCTCATTCCTGAAGCTTGTGGCTCTTAGCACAAATTCACTTTCTTTCATCCCTTTGTACCAGTTCGTCAGATATCCCACACGCAATTAGGTACAGGTTACAAAGTCTTTGGTAAGGAGCCTGTGCTAAAGCACAGGCAAATGTAGCCAGGCTTAAGCAACTCGTCCCCAGAACTGGGACTCCATTCCATAGGTAGCCACTGCTCTTGAGGCGCAGAGTCAGTCAGAGCAGCACAGTCACTTTGTGTCTGTAGCATAATCTTCCTTTCTAAGGTCTTGATGTGCTTTCTGAACAGGACATGGCTAAACAAAGTGATCTGCACAACCTGGGGCAGCAGAGCTGGTGGTGATCTCCTGGTCATGTAGGTTGGCATGTTATGAATCATCCAGTGGTGTGTAAGCTTCATTATTCTGAAAGCAAAGTCACCCAATTAGGAATGATGCCTTAAGCAAAGGTGAAAGGTGTTTCATACTTTCTGAGCTCAAAGTCTCTCTGTACACCTGCACCCAAGAGATGCAAACACCTGCTAGTGCCATCGAGTCCTCTTTATAACGACACATTTCCCTTATTGAATCAGATACCTGGAAAAAAATGGCTTGGCAATTAAATTATAAAATCTACTGGGATCTACAGAGAAATTTTATTTTCATCTTTCAAAACCACCTTAATATTCAACTGTGCAGAGAATTCAGTGCTTGAGAGGGTTATTTTTTTGTCACAGAGGCCAAGTGGAAATTCTCTTCACACACTGAGCACATTGACACTAAAGGTGTGAAAAGCAAGAGCTGTTCCAGCCAGGAAGGGAAGGAGAGGACAGTGCAAAGCATGGAGATCGACCACGCAGGCAAAACAGGAAGCTCCTGCAGAAGAGGAAATGCTGCAGTGCTGGCTTAAAAACTTTTCTCTGTGAAAATCCAGGTGGCTAGGGAGATGAAAGAAAACCAGCTTTCTGCTGATTCAGCAACTTAAAGCTCCTGTTCTGCTGCATCTGGATTGTTGTGCCTCGCTCCCAAGAGAGGGCTGCAGCTTAGAGCAGCTCACCCTGTGGAACCGGGCTCCTGACAGCAAGCCCTGACCATGCACACTTTCACTTCACATCCACGGTATGTGTGTGACATTTCAGGTGGTTTCTAGAGGTAGACAGGGCACTGTCATTTTCCTTTGGTGGAATATGTGCACTTGCAGCCCAGAAAGCCAA
>NW_008618003.1:0-13878 GCF_000691845.1 Merops nubicus
ACATTCTGTGATTCTGTGATTTTCAAGGCTGGAAGGCTGGCTAGAGCTGGGTAGATGAGTGTGTCATATAAGTCATGATTTTCAAGTGGGTCTTTGCGCATCTTTTCATTATCTGTTTGCAAGCTGTCGTCCCCATACAACCTGGGCTGAAAATTGTCAAAACAGCATGTAATATTGATGCAGTCAAACAAAAATCACATCGCCTTGCACCTTAAGATGCAAAAAGAAGCTGCCATATGAACATACATCTGTTTTTTTCTATCAAGCAATGCAGTTTGATAAGAGGGAACTCATCTCTCACACTGCACAAATCATCCCTCACTCCGACCAGACCAGCATTACTGGAATAACTTGACTAGGTTAACTCTAGCTAAGTCCCTCAGGAAGACCCAGACAGTCTTATTTAGTTGTTATTTGTACCCTGTAGCACACAACATTTGTTTTGGATGCTTTTACTGTATAGGAACGACCAAATTTCTCTCTTCATATCTTCGAGAGGAAACACATGTAGAAGCTTCTGAAAGAGAACTTCTGTCTTCTCAAATTGGAACTCAAACCACAACCACCTTTGAATAAATTGCCTTGTCCAGCCTGCTGCACACTCTTAGGCAGTGCTGCCCACTTCACTGCTGGTGTGACAGCATCTGGCACTCTGTAAATCCCTCGCACTGAGACATGATGGTGGAAAACTACCAGTTTTTTTAAAGCAAAATTTCAAAACCTTCTCTTGAATTATATTACGGGGAAAAAAAAAAAAAAAAGAACAACAACAACAAAAATACCCAAGCCAAACCTTGTCACGCTCTACAGAATAATCCTGATCTCATTTTCTGGCCTTGCCTGGGAGGGCCTCATTCTTGCCCACAGTGGGGTGTTATTTTGGCCACCATATGGATTTGTTGGCCTCTGTCAACAGCCACCAATTCACATCCACAACGAAGGCAAAATTTTGCAAATTTGCATGCACCAGCCCAAATCTTACTTGTGTATCTGTACTATGATCCTGAAATAAATGGATGCATAATGGTCAGCCTAAGAAGCCTAATGTTAGTTAGGGTTCACCCTAAACCTAGTTCAGATCACAGGGTGTACCTGCACACGAACAGGCACATTCTGTTCTGCCCAGTTTTATTATGGATCCTGCAATTTGAGTATTGTTGCTAAGTATGGAACATGGTTGCGTGAGGAAATTCAGGTGGTAAAGGTATTTCCTCTGTGCCAGATGGTTCAGTATAAAAGAGTGTGTTCTAAGAGAACCTTTACTTTGACCTGTGCATGTGTGTGCCAGTCCTATTGTGCAAGACCTTGCTGACTGGACAGATCATAAATCTAATAGAAGAGCACTTGCAGAGCCTTCCCGTGCCAGCAGGTGTAGTGGCCATTTTAACAGGAAAAAAGTGTAAGCCAGATTTTGTCCACATGTTGTCTAAATCCTCAGGGATCTCCACTATTCCTACTCCTCCTAAAGCCAGTGGAGCTTGAGAAAAGAACTTTACAAAGGCTGAAGTGCTCCAGAACTTATTTTCTCTGTGAACACAGTTTATTTTACAGTAGAAAATTACAAAGAAAAACTAAGGATTCAAGCACAGTACCAGCTAATCTGTTTTGATTTTCTTTTTTTAAATTTTGATGAACATGCAAGAAGAAAAAAGCACATGGTATTAGACCTCCCAAATCCTTGAGACATGCTGCACTGGATGCAGTGTAAAGCTTTGTGCAAAACCACTTTTCTGATGAGAAAAATCAGATACATGAAGTTTTTAATAAGAATTTTCTTGAAGTCTTTGCCATCCAGGGCATTTTAACCTTAAAGGAAGAAGACCAAGTGATTTTCTGAACATATTCTCTCTTAATAAGCTTGGAAAGCAGGAAGCTGCAGCTGAAATAGAGAGATCCCTTTGAACAAAGACTGAAATTTTATTAGGTATTCCCCCAGGAAATCACTGCTTTAACAGTCTCACATCTTCAGCAGTTAGAGAATCTCGCAGCTGTGACGTTCTTGATAACGTTTGCTGAAGAAAATAACCCACTTGGCTTTTCCTAGCCTAAGCCTTCTACATAATCTCAATGTCCCACAGGTGTGGTGGAAATATTGAGGAAATGCTCAGGTGAAGCCCTGACTCTACTGAAACAAATTCCAGTTGTTCTGCACAGTTTAAGACAGTCAGGTTTCACCTTTTAAATCTTCAGCACAGACCTTTCAGCTATCTCATGTTGTCTTGTACGGAGCTGCAGAGGCTCAAGCAGATACAATTCCAGGTAGATACCCTTCAGGTTTTTTGTTTCTTTTAGGAGATTAAAGTATAGAAATAAAGTAGAGTGTTACTTACTCTCAGACGTCTGACTAATTGTGACTGCTAGAATAGCCAGAACAGTGATCGTGTTCACATCCATTCCTGCTAAGGAGCAGCGGGAGCACGGACACAGGGCAAGTGGTGAGCTGCAGGAACTAATGCCTGAACTACCTCCCGGCTGCTGGGGACGAACGTGACTCAAAGCCCCACCCAGAGCAGCAGCTCGACATGGGCTCCGTCCCGTGTGTGGCACTATGGACTTGAGCAGGATTCCTCCTCTCGCCTGCCGACGCGTGGCGGGTGTTTTGCCAGGTGGGAAGTCAGGCTGTTTTTCACGTAGTACCCCAAGATCGTACTGCCTTATGGCCAGGTGCTTCCAGCCTTCCTCACTGATGAGGCTCTTCAAAAATACAAATGCCAGGGGTAGAAGTACTTCAGGAATAAATATTTTCAGGATTAAGGCAGAAGAAAAAAAATCTCTGCTATTAGGTGTCATCTCCATGACAGCTAAACGTGCAGTGCCACCGGCCAAGCATGCTGTAATATAGACACCACCTCAAGAAGACCCTTGCCTTGCACGAGCTGTGCATTTGACCTGTGAGTTTTCTATCACCTGAATCTTCTCAGACGTCTTCTGAGCCTGTCAAGACCCTGTGCAAGGGCCATGTTATTTAGCACATCTTGCTCCCTTACTTCCTTTTTGCCCACTAGCAGTGCAGCAGTCATGTTGTTCATGAAAGAGACTCTGCAACATGTTTGGTGAAAGACACATGGAGAGAAGTTGCAGCTGGTGTATCTTCCTCCATTTTTTCCCTGATTCTTCTTTCTGCAGCCTCTTTAAGTAATTTCCTGTGATAACAGAGCAGCCCTCAATCCAAACAAACAGGTAGATTTCTGTGGGGGAAAAAAATAAAAGCTGGGTATTGAGATGCTGAAAATTTCTGTCATGCTTCTGTGAGTGCATTGGAAAAGTCTTTTCTTGACTCATGCAGGCAATGGGGAAAATTGTTCTCTGGGGAAAAACAACTCAAATTTCCTGCTACACTTGGCATACATCAACTGGTTCAAATCTTCTAAAGCCAAGAAAGATTACTGTGCAGTCTCTGTCTGAACTGAGCCCTATGGGTAGCAAGACATTGCCTTATTTGGTTGTATGCCACGGCTGCCACTGCAGTGCAGGGTGCCTGCTTACACCTTTTCCAGGGCTAGGTAAGTTAGTAAGCTAGTAAGTAAACTAGGTAAGTTTTGGGAGTCAGTCAAGTGTATCTTTGCTCTCGCTCATTACAAGCATTCTTACCGTTCTGAAATTTCCAGAGCACAAGACAGAAAAATTTGCTAACCTCAAGGACTTTAATCTGCACTCACACTGTCCCAACACCAGTTTTGCAATTCCATCTAATAATAAATTAATGTAGAGCAATCAAACTTTCTGGCTATCAGTTTTACTTCATAGCTCTTGGTTTCTGCTTGACACTGTTATCTACCAGGATAAGAGAACGGGGCAAATGCTCATTTCAAATGAAAGTCTACTGTTAAGAGGAGAAAGAGTAGTAGATAATGAAGTGTGCTTTTTAACGTGTGATTTCAGGGAAGTCATTTATGCTGAAATCAACGAGCTGATTGTCATTATTTAATTACTGTGAAAAATCTTTGTTGTAAAAGCTAAACCGCCATGGCCAAAGCTAAGACAGCTCACAACACCTTTATTAATATGAACTTAGATAAGGACAAGACAATTAGCAGCACTAACATCCTTCAAAGTAGCACAAAGAGAAACAAGCTGGATTAAAAGAAATACAGTGAGATAGATGTTACTGAAGTAATCTGTTGAAGAAGCAGCTTCAGTCAGTATTAGTTTTGTATTCCAGTGTCTGCTTGATGCTGCAAAACGGTGTGCTTTGCATCATTGCACACAATGAACTAGTTTGTTCTGATAGATACTTTGCATGGGATTTCCAGACACAGTTTCAATGGCCTGATACCGATTAAAAAAAATCTCACCACAGTATGAGTATGGAGTAGGGGGAGCTGTAGCAGAGATGGGAATGGGGCAAGAACCAAACCACTCTGTGTTTTTTTAAGACCAGTTCCTGCAAGGGCAAATCCAAAGCGTTTACAGGCGGTTGCTCGGACACACATACAAGCTACGTTCTCAAAAAAATCAGAGTAAGTACAGATATCTGCTGGCATTCATTTCTTTGCTGCTGGCAATGAACTATAGCGTACTGAATAAAACTTATTTCTTCAGTCACATTACTCAGCTTGAGCTTCAGTTTTGCATCTTACATTTTCTCAGAGTTCATGGTGTCATTTATAGATCCAAAATAAAGTAGATGTCTGTTTGCTTCAGTAGGAAAGTGCAGAAAGGAAACCATCACAGAATCAGAATGTCTGGGCTGGAAGGGACCTCCAAAGGTCATTTAGTCCAACCCCCCTGCCATAATCAGGGACATCTCCAACTAGATCAAGCTACTCAGAGCTTCATCCAGCCTGATCTTGAATGTCTCCAGGGATGGGGCCTCCACCACCTCTCTGGGCAACCTATTCCAGTGGTCTATCACCCTTGTATTGAAGAACTTTTTACTAACATCTAACCTAAATCTACCCTTTTCTAGCTTAAAGCCATTACCCCTCATGCTGTCACTACAAACCCTTGTGAAGAGTCCCTCCCCTGCTTTCTTGTAGGCAGTTATGATTATGTCAGACCCGGAACATGCTTTACACTTTATGGAGGCTATATAATGTGTCAACAATTTAAAATGCTAAACCTATCAGAACTGGACAAAATGTAAACTGAGCAAACAACTCTGTTTTATGAGACTGATAAATTAAAAATAAAAACAAAGGCCAGGGAACAATAGCAAATATTGTGCTATGGCTCCACACAAATGTGCAGGCAGCTGTCCAGTTTACAAAGGAGGAACAAGTTAGCCAGAAATTCTTTTCCAAGAATTGCACTGGCATAGTTGACAGTGGCATTAGTTACAAGTACAGCTAAAGGAAAATGAAGAGATTTATTGACATATTGGCTTGGATTGCATTCAAAGCTCAAATGAAAGTGCAAACCTGCGGGTGGAAAGTGCTGCAAATGAGAAAGGTAGTCATTATTCTACCCTGGGAAACACCTAATCCTTGTTTGAATCCTTTTTGAAGTTCTACATTTATTAGTGAATGTAGGGCTGCTGGGAAGGCTAAAACGGATAGCTCTTTTATTCTGAGCCTTTAATTTTGGAGCAGAGGTTAATGACTGTGTCTTCTTCCACATTAATATACATTGTAATATAGTGCCTTCAGTTATATGCAGCTTTCTCCAGTTACTCAAGCAGAGGCAAGAGTAAACTGACTCTGTGCACACACACACTACTGTAGAGCCAGGCATTTGACTCAGAGGTGCCTTTACTGGATTTTAGCTCTTACTGTTGTGTGGATGCTGAAAGTCTGATCTGAGGTTGTTTTCCACTGTTAGCTGCAGTCAGAAAGCTGCAGCTATTGCTTGTGGGAACTTTCTCACACACTGAGAGCTTCAGCTTTGAGAATAGAATGATAAGCACCTGATAAACACTCTGCATCTTGGTCTTGGTGAATGTTTGGGTTTAGGGACCAATGAATGTACCCCAGCAACTTAGTAGCCAATAAACCTATAACACAAATGTCAATAACCCAATGAATTTATAAAAGACACTTACTGTAATAAAGTTTGTTCTGTTCCTTCACCTTCTGACATTGGAGTCTATGTGTCACCTGGACTGCCTCTACAGCGACACTGTTATAGTAGCTATCACCACCAGTGGAAACAGCACAGGGAAAAGGGTTCATTCCTCACAGGGCAGTGCTTTGGAGGCCAAATCACAAGCAGAGGAGAGGATGCTGTGGCACAGGTGCTAACAGAGATGAGAGGCTGACTGGCATTCAAAAGAGAAGTTGAAATCTTCTGAAGTGAGAACTAAGGGGGAAATTGAGGCTGATAAAGTTCTGTGACTATCTTCCTCTGTGAAGTCAAGAAACAGACTGCAGAGAAGAAGGGCATGAAAATGCTGCTGGCTAAAGAATAAGAAGCAGACACCCAGAAATCCACTGCTGAAGAAGCAAGAAGTACCGTCTGATAGAAACCTGTGTTAGCAGCGTGCTGCAGATGTTGAACCATTCTGGAAAGTCACTCCCGGGCAAAGCCCCAGGATTCACCTCAACAGCTTTCTGTAAGACTGTCAAGGAGTGCATCACTGCAGGTGAACTGGAAAGCCTGGCTTCCAATGGCATGTTCCTATCATTTGAGACAGCCAAATTATAACCCCTTCTGCATCTCCAGTGTGACATTTAAAAGCTGACATAGCTGACAGGCAGCTTTAGAAAAAGACCCTAATTCATTGAGGAAGTAAGCAAAAGGAGGAACTGATGACCCTTATCTCCTCAGTATCTCTTTTTTAAAAAATCAAACATAATTTATAGGAGGACAAAAAATGTGGTGAGAGGATCTGCAGGTGCTGAAGAAAAAGAATGGCAGATGTTTTCCATGGTTGGCTGACTCAGGAGAAAACCTGATGCTGATACACACAAAGAATAAATACGTACATTGGGATTTGTGTTTCTTAACAGAACAAAGACCAGTAATTCTTCATGCCTTTATTTATTTTTATTTTTTATTTTTTTTTAACTACATAGCTTAGTCATTCTTGCAAACTGAGTAAAAAATGTGATATTTACATCAGTTCTCCACATAGCCTCATCCCAGCTCTGGCTCCCAAAAGAATTCTCACAACAAAGCTGAATGCCAAAGACCAGGTTCCCCTAAGGTCTGCGTTTTTTGTCCTAGGCCTTAACTGACTTTTTTAATGAGGAAGCGAGCCTGTTATTTTGATTCCAGAAAGCAAAAAACAAAGTGAGGGATGGACAGAACATCTATTCACAAACACAGAACCAGTGAAAGCTCCTGTCCTACTGCTTACAGAGGCAATATCTGGCCATATAGATCAGCGGCCTGGTTCAAAATGATGCTCTGTTTCTAACCTGCCTCCCGAGTACTAAAAAACTTGAAGCTGACTTTCAGGACAAAGTATATTCTTAGCATCTATTCTGATCTCCCTATCTTATAAAAACCAACACTGTACATCTAGGGGGATAACAAAAGTGGCAAGTGTTCAACAGAGATTTGTTAAATCACATTTTTTTTTAAAAAAGGTTATTGACTTTTCTATCAAAACATGAATGTTCTGGTCTTACACTTCAGCTGAAAACAGGTTTAGGGTCACAAGAGGCTTATGCAGGGACAAGTGTAAACATAACCGCTGCACAGGGTTAATCTAACAGAAGCCTGTGTGGGCAACATGCAGCCCATTACATCAACGCATGAGGATCAACAGCCTTGCACCAATTTTACAGGGGCCAAATGTGACTCTCTCTCTCCTTCCTGACTCAAAGTCATTGACTGTTACGGTGGCTTGTGAAGTCATTATTAACCCTGAACTATGATCTCTTGCAGCCCTTGTTACACTAGGAGATTAAATTCTGTTTTATAAAACACCATGCCCATGTATTATGTTTTCATTATTTAGCTGACACTAAGATATTTTGTACAACTTCCTATGATCTCATATCTGCCAAGAAGCAGGTATAGCTCCCTTATAGCTCTGACACCTCTTTAGTCTTCCATAGTATACTTGGTTTTTCATTCACAGAGTTGAATTCACACTTTCTTCATGCCCAGCATAGGTTTAGAAGATTGGGAAGAGGAAAAAGCACTTCAAGTCTTTTATGCTTTTTATAGCTTGGGCTAAGCAATAAGAAGGTGGCTCTAATGGAGGATTTTTCCTTTCTGTATGGGTCCCATGGCCCAGTGACTATGAAACAAGAGTGGTGTGTTTCACCTTGGATCCTTGCATAAATTTCCTGTCAACATTCATCCTGTTTCAGGAGCTGCCATGTAGCTTGGCAGAAGCAGGAAAACTCACCATCTAAGGAGCATTCATCCATACCAGATTCTTCCCCACGCCTTTTTGATTTTTTCAATTCCTTTTTCACAGAAGGGCACAAAAGAACTTCAGTGTACAACTTCATCATGTGTTAAGATGAAACACCGTAGGCAGGACTGCAGCTGGGTTAATTTTTACAGCCTCATTTGCAGAAAACCTGATAGGCCTAGCTTTCAAAAAAGGCTGTTTTTTTACCAACGGTGGGAGACAAACATGGTAAACTTCTGAACACTAAAATGATGCATGAGTTGGATCCTCTCTGTTCTCCTCCATGATCTCACTGTCTGTGGAAAATCTACTTCAGAACTTCTTTTAAAAAGAATTAAAAAAAATACGGTGTGTGGGCTTATTCTTGGCAGCTCTCTTTTCAGAATGGGGTGCACAAATCCAAGGGTTATGGGAAGTCCCAACATTTTAAAAAAGAACTAGTAATTTGCATTTATGAGTTCTAATTTGCATTTAGAAAGTCTGTTACTTAAAGCTAAACAAGATCAGTATCTCTTCCTCTATTTTAATATTTTAATAATTGAAAGTTACCTACCTGACATGAATTAGATAATTTATATTGTAAGACTACTTGGGCAGGGACTGCCTTACTGTTCACAACAGCTACCATAACGAGTGACTGGAACTTTCCTGTACTACCCAGAACAAATAAATTATTAATTAGAATGTTGTTAATTATGCCTGCTTTGGACTTTTCACTCATTAATACTGGGAAGGGCTTTGGTTGTGGGATTTGGCCTGCATTTCTTTGGAATAGCACTTAAAGTAATATGATCACCAAATAGTCCTCATCCGCAACGAAGGTTGCACTGCGAAACTTGCACAATGAACGAAGCTCACCTCTCAGCTAGCAGATCAAAGCTGCACAGATGTAACAGAGTAGAACTCGATCCAGGAAAATACAGAAGAGCAAATTTGCACGCAAATGTCTTTTAGGTTATGTTAACCACTTGGTGGTGGGCAAGTAAATATTCCCTTTTGTTTCAACTCATCTACATGCAGGTACCACTGACTGTATGTTGCGAGTTAAAGATGGGCCACCCTGACTTGTCCACTCCTGCAGAGATGCAGCCTTTGGGTTGCAATAAAAACCAAACAGGAATAAGAGACAAATTTTTGCAGTAAGTGCTGACTGTCCATCCCAGGGGCAGTTCTGTGCCCTTCAGAGCATTTTATGCACACTCTCTCCCCAAAATCTCTTTCACTGCCTTTACTTCAAATTATCCAGTGGTTTCCATCTAGCAAATATTTGGTGGAAGGAGAGTCCTGCACATTTGTATCTATTGAGTAACTTGGGGCAGGCATGTGGTTTACTTTGGCAAGTGAACATGGTATCTTAGTTCCTCATCATTATTCCAAAACCTATTTCCTGGCATTGGAGAGTTGTTTGCAATAAGCTGCTCTCTTTTTGTAGTATTAAACCCCAAACTATTTCAACACTTTAGGTCAGCTAGCAGGAAGAGACTGATACAAATAATTTAACCATGAAACTCTGAGTTAGTAATTAGAGTTCAAAATGATCTCCCCTCTAGGGTAGTCTTTTTCTTGAAAAACTACATTTCATCCTAACATTCCCATGTCAGCTCTACTTCTTCTTCAGCTTTGAAAAATTGGTCTTCAAACACACTTATCTGGCCCAGCTACCCCACTAATTCTCCTAATACAATATTTATTTTTTTTCCTCCCTGTAAACTAATCAGGGACCTAGAGAGATTGGGTAATTGTCACAAAGCACTTTGGAGATAAATGTTGAACACTACCACCAGGAGAATTGTGGAGACAGGAATAATAGCGGGAAGAAAACAAGTGTCAGTTAAGAAGTGTTACTTTGATAAATTATGGATATAACATTCAATACTATTAAAACATATTTTATGCATACAACAGAACACTTTTGTTCAACTGATTTGATTTTGAAAGCCTAGCAGTTAGCTCCTCCAGAAAGCTGGTAAACCATTTTCTTCTGTATGCACAGGAGAAACATTTTCTCCTGTACATGTTCTCCTGTGAGTCCTTTCCTTCTTCATGAAGTGGACTATTCAACTATTCCTAAAGGCCTGCAAGTACAAGTTACTTAGGGGTAGAAAGTAAGCAGAAACAGCAAATCCCCTTTGTATACATGACAGGGGAGTGTTTTCAAACATCTTCAACATGAAGCATTCTGCTGCATTTTTTGTCAAGTCTGGACATAGTGCAAACTTGGAAAATTTTAGTAGAACCTGTTCTCATTACACAGAGAAAATCAATGTTTGTTACCTCTGCAGATGTAATGATGTCAGTATGCCAAATGAGCTGGAATCTCAACTGAAAACTAAAGCTTTTATCTCCATCAATAAAGTATCTCCTGCCAGAGAAATTGGAGTCATACTCTGGCATCAGGAAATAATCACCAGCGCCAGGGAAATAATGTGTTCTCTATCCTCAACCAATGATACTCCTTCTGCGAGATGCTCCCCCCAGTTGGTATTGCATACCATCAGTAACTCAGGAACATAGCATTCTGCTATAATCATGCAACTCACCTTCCCCCATGCACTTGAAACCTTTACTCTTTCATGTAAACTTAGAGTATTTGTACACTATGTGGCAATGCCGACAAACTCACTGGAAGGCCAGTCCTTCTGCAAGCTAGGGAGGCAGAAAAAGTGGATGAAGAAAAAAATGAAGCAAAGCAACTCTGTCTTCAATGCTTTGCCCTTCAGTAGCCTATCTTAAGTTATCAGTTACTTTCTTCCAGAGGAGATGCATCTACAGCCTGTCGTGTAATCAGTTTGGAAAGATTCTGATTAAACGATCAGTGTATTCCTACTCTGACAAATTTTCCATCTTTTATTGAATAGCTTTGGTAACCATGGCAGGTAAATGCTTGTGAACATGTGCCAAAGGCAAAAAAGGTGTACTTAACATTTCCAAGCCTTTGTCTCTGTTCAATATAAAGAGAGAAGATGTTCACACTCTTGATGACTAAGAAGACAATGCCTTTTTTTTTTTTTTTTTTTTTCAGATCTAATGCTGGCAAGAGAGAACAAAAGAAATGCCCTAATATTCATCTCTTTGAAATAAACAGGAAGAATGTATTTTCTTGTAAATTAAGTCACAGCCAAACTGTTTTTCTTACCTGGAACATATTTTCAAGAAATTTGATTATCCAGCAAGACTTTCAGTGCCAGAAATTTATTGGAGGAAAAAAATATATTTCTTTTGAAACTCAGGATTTATTTTTAATAGAAGCAGCATTTAACCCACACAGAAACTGATGAAGTGTGGAACCCCATACACCACAAACTCAAGCCATGGTTTTCCTTACTAACATGGCAGCACCCCTTCTTTGGACTGAGTGTAGGGATGGCATCAGCAAGTACAACGCACATCTCCTTGGTAGTGCTGGAGAGCAATGTCAGAGGTTTACAGCTGCAATAAATATTTATCCTGTCAGTAAGAGGTAATCAGCTTTTATATATTGCTGTTAAGTGAAACTGACAGTACCTAGTTGTAGACACACAAGTAGAGCCTCTTCTAAGTCAAATTTCAAGGGAGAAAGAGGTGAAAACTTCTAACAGATGCCAGGTTCCTAGCCCAAGTCCCCATGCTGGAGCTAGAGAAAATAATCTTCTCAAATAATTGTAAATTGAAGCAAAGCCTTAGCACGGAAAATTTCAGCCACAATAAATACGTTAACTGCAACTGTGAAATCAGTTGAACTCCTGGCTTTAGAAAGATTTTGATTTTGAGGAAGAAAACAACCTAATTTTGCAATAAATGTTTGTTCTGCCTTTTAAAAGTTACAATTCATTTAAAAAACATGATCACCCTCGTACTGAAATATATCAGTGTAGAGGTGATAAGTACCTCATGAGACCTGCCTTGAGTTGTTTCACCTCTTTGCGTTTCACCACATGTCAAAGAATCTCCTAGACAAAACAGTCCTTGAAGTGATAGTTTCCTTCTCCACCAACAGGAAATCATGGTGAATCACAGCAAGACAAAACCAACCTACAGTCCCAACTTTAGTCAGTTACCACCTAATTAGTACAATCTACGGTGACCAGACTGCACTTCAGGACGCCAGAAGCAGCCACCTCCTTTAGGAAGGGATAAATCACGTTTTAAGCGCCACTGAACAGACTGACAAGCTACACACTGAATACGAAGGGACTCTGTGATGGTTTGTGATGAGGCAGGTGTGTACCATTTACTCTGCTGCACCCAACTGAAGTATCTGGGTCAGGCACACTGAAGCAGAATCACACTTGTCGTCCAACCTGAGGTAATTCAGGCACCACAGAAATGCATGAAACACTGCTGATGCCTCTGTAGCCATATAATATTACCAGAAATACCACTTGGTCATCATTTACACAGACATGTAAATACAAGATGCAAGAGCATGTCAAAATGCTTTTACTTTGGGAAAAATTTATAAATAAATCACATGCATACATTTTCATGGTAGGAAGTTTTAAGTGCACTTGCTTTGCTTATTTATGTTCAATGTAAAAGGCATACATTCATCCAAAAGATGGCAGAAAATCCCTCAACCTTTCACATTAACACCTGCTAAGAAAAAATCTACTCTCCAGAGACTAATAAAACAAAAATTACTTGTACTAAAAGGTTTTGTTTGCTACAGTATTCTGGACCAAAACCCCCCAAGCCCCAACCATGCTTCTACAGTAACATTAGGAAATAACTGCCTGTGTCTATATATTAAATACAGTTAACAGAAGAAAAAGACATAGGTGATGTTGAAAATACATTGATATGGCCTTACTACCTGAATTTTACAGTATTCATACAGCCCAGAGATACTTCATACTTTTAGAGCAGTCATCTGTTTCTAAATTGTTGGCAGTAATATATAAAAAGATGGTTTTGACTATCAGTAAGTTACATTGAAATGTATAAGTGAAACAAGCAGCACTATTCCCTTGTAAATTCCTTATGCTTAACTCCACTATGTTTAGTTTAATTTCTTTACCATAGTTCCTGTACTAGAACTCAGAGCTACCAACTCCTTTGGCTCATTTGTAAAAACTGTTGTGGAGGAGTGGACAGCAGACTAAAGAAACTGCCCCACACCAGTCCAAGAACCTGTACTCAATGCTATGCCATTTTTAAGGACAAAACCAAAGGTGATAAAAATAAGATTGATTTCCCTTGGCAACACGAAGACCAGGGACATTGGCAACATTCCTCAGACAAACGAATTGTGTCTGTGATGGATATGGCAACAGCATAGAGTCTGACTTGGTCAATTACCCATGAAACAGTTTCAGTATACAAATCCATTTTCACACAGATCACTCATCCATATTTACAAATGTTATCAGTCAAGTAGTATTGATTAAACAAATCTGTTTTACAAACTGCCTAGAAATCTACTTAACATTTCTATCAAGAGGAATACAGTATCATCACTTTTCTATTTTTCAATATTCTGAGCATTCCCTTAACATTGCATTAAAATGTTTTTGCCAAGTAATAGGACACCTGGGTTTCCTAGTCATTGAGACAGACAATCCACCTTGCCTCGGGAAAATTAAATCCAAAATTAGGTTAAGCAAATGGAAAATGATTACACAGACATAGAAAGATCAGTGTGAGATATATAT
>NW_008618004.1:0-4183 GCF_000691845.1 Merops nubicus
GGAGGCAGCAGCATGCGGAGGGAGGTGCTGGCACTGCAGTGCATCGACCCGTGCACGTGGGGGGCAGAGGAAACCAGGGGGTGCTGCATGGCGAGTGCTGCAGCCCTTGGTCTCAGCAGCCATCACCCCGCACCGGTTTCCCCTTACCTAAACACCTTTGTGGTAGTAAAGAAACCCCTACAGTCCTCTGAAACTGCAGGGCTGCTTGCCTCTGTTGTGCAGAGGGGAAGGTACACCTGCCACGGCACCATTCCGAGTAGAGGATGTGCAGCACACCTCAGAATGGGCTCCCTTGGAGGTCGGGGAGGTGGTTGCATGGCTGTGCCAGCATCCTCCCTGTGCCCTGCCTGCTCACAAAGATATCAGCAGCTGCAACCACACTGGGTGCTTCTCACCTCTCTTAGAAACCACTGCCAAAAAAAGCAAGGTGAGCGAAGGCTGGGACAGAAGCTGTCCCGTGGGGCTGGAGGTGGCAGGGTGGAGGCACAGAGGCAAACCAGAGGGGGCAGAGAGGAGGGGTGGGATCCCCAGCATCACCCAACACAATCCAGACTGCCCAGAGAACCTATCCCCCAGAAGCAGAGGAATAGGGCCCAGCTGGGGCCCTGTGCAGACCCACTGTGACCATGCTGGCCAGCCCTGCTCGGCCCTTCTGCAGCACAGATGTGCTCTGCTGCACCCACCGAGAGGCCTCCAGCACTGAGGGAAGGACTCCAAAGGGCACCTCCACCATGGAGGGGAGATCTGGACATCCTCCCATTTGCTATTGGTTTTATTCAGATTTTTTTTTTTTTTTTTTAGTTGATCAGATTTACCCAGAGAGAAAGACAGGAAGGCACAGGGTACACAAAGAACACCTTCAGGTAAATGGGAGGCAAATGGTTCATCACACATTCATTATACTGCTGAGCACAGGAAAAATGTCAAATAAGGATGTGAAACCTCAGGTCTGCCCAAGCACTTAAATAGTAGCATCATTCCCAGCATTACCACAGTAGAAATGCTTTGGCCAATCTCAGTCTTGGCAAAGACCCCACCAGGAGTGTGTCTGCCCCTGCAAACAGCAGCTGCTTAATTCAAGCATGATTCCAATGACAGAGAGTTTAAAAATACACATTCCAATTTACCCCTGGTGCTGGAAGCCAAACCCCATCAGATTCAGTGAGTTGCAGCAGTTTACTGTGATGATGAGTGTTTTTTTCGGGCTGGCTGGGGAACGTATCTGGTTGCTGGCTATTCACCACTCCCTGACTGTTACCTCTTCATTTCCACATCTGCCTGCATGCTCTGAGCACCCACCACGCCAGCCCTGCTCTGCAAGGAATGGGCACAGGAGCCAGCATGGAGAGAGGGGGAAACGGACAGGAAAGCTTTGCTGCCTCCTCCCACCTCAGGAAAGAGTTCATTGCCACTTCCAGCCCTCCATGCCCACACTCACAGGATGCTCTTGGGAGGAGTCTGTAAGCAAAGGCCACCTTTGTCACTGTGCACTGGTGGAGACCCTGGAGCTGAGCACAGCCTTTTCCAGCTGGAGCAGCCAGCTCTGAGCCCCTGGGGGAGTCCCGACTGCCACAGCGCCTGGGCCCGCGGCGCTGTCGGGGACCCGCCACCAAGGCTGGAAGTGCTGATGACAACTCGACAGAGAGTGTGGTGATGCTGCTGGCAGTCCCCAGGCAGGCAGCACCAAGGGCTGTGATGCTGGCTAGCCAAGCTGAAAGGGTGACTACTGAGCGTCTCATCCATTTTCACGTGGTCACATTCCTGCCACCAAGAAAAGCAGAATAGTAGGACCTGAGTCCAACTGACGGTCACAGGTTGCAGAGGCAGCACCCACAGCCTCTTCCCCCACGGCCAAGGTCCACAGCCTGTGGGGTGGAAGGCAGAGGGAGCTCCCACTCCCACCAGCTGCCCTGCCCTGGGCTGTCAGCAGCGTCCTGGCAGCAGCGGAGGGGTCTGGTGGCCCAGCATCGTGGAGGTGGGTGGGTGGGTGTGCAGTGGTCCCATGAGGAAAGCTCCAGCAGGGACTGCTGCTCTCAGAAGCTGTTGCTCTGGTTGTCCTCCTTGGATGCGCCTCCGCCTTTTGCCAGCGTTACGGTCTCCTGGGCGTCGTCGTGGTGGTGTCTCACCCTTGGGGGGAGAAAGGGATGGTTGAGCTGCGAGGGGTCTGCAGCCCTGAGCCCCTCCCCCCCCCCAGTTCCCCACAGCAATGGTCTGTCTGCACAGACAAAGCAATGAATTAAAGCAGCTTGTGGCTGTGGGCCCAGCCCTCCACCTGGAGAACAGAAACACCACGGCAGACCCCGGCCGATGCCAGATCACCCAGCACTCCCAGCACCGGCTCTCCTCGTTCGTAGGCTCCTAAACCCTCATCTGCAGCACTGGCCAAGACGGCCCCAAACCCAAATCTGTCAAAGGCTTTGCCAAGAGCCAGACTCTCTTACACTGCCTCTGTACCAGTACTTACTTTTCTCTGTTGAAAACAATGAAGTCCCTCTGGAGCATCTCCAGGTGCTTTTGAAGATGGCAGGCCTTTCACATTCAAACAGAAAAAAGAAGAGATGGGGAATAAATTCACAGTTGACTCAGAAAGACATTACAAGGACAATTTCAAGGAGATATAGAGATATCTTTAGGTATAGAGCATCCTGAGCACTGCAGTGGGGAGAACAGCATTAAGACTCTCCTCGCATACAAAACCGGTGCATACTCATGCTGCCGTCCCTGAAAGGGAAGATGGGGAAGAGTTTTGGGAATAAAGCTGGTCACAAGAGAAGAAAAAATATCTGTTTAAACAGTCTTGCTAGATGGCAATCAGCCTTCTTGGAAAATGAGAGGCTTCCTTGACCCCATGCTTGTACCTGCTTGTTCTCACCTGGGAGGAATTGCTTTTGCTGGTGTCTTTCTTCTTAGCCAAGCGCTTTTTCTTCTTGTGAAGAGGTTTGGATTCTAGGATCATTTCTTCCAGTTCAAAGGTTGGGTCACAGTTCAGTCTGCCTTTCTGGAGGGGAGAGAGAGCTGGCCTTAAGTGATCAGAGCCTGTCTTAAAGAGTATCTCATAAATTGGACTGCATCTGGGAGCTGAATTTTGTCAAAACTAAGCTGATTACCACTGCACATGTAGCTGGAACACCTGCTGTAATTCTTACATTTTTATCTGTTCCTTCAGCCAGGGGACACTGTCAAGGTGTGACAGTTGCTTTTCGTGTGCTCACTGCTTCTGCTCTGCCCTTTGGCTGCTTCAAAGTGGCAGCAAGGGCCACGTGTCTTGGCTGGTCTGTGCCTCTGCAAAACCCGTTTTGAAGCTATACGTGTACACCCGCCACAGCAAAAATCATCAACAGAGGGGGAAAATACATACAATGAACAAATATTCATAGTTTAGCCCAGCTTTTGTTTGGCTGAAAGCTGGAGTAACACTGGAGTAACAACAGTCCCTGGATTCTTTTCCATAAGGGTTAGTTACTTCTGTGCTCTATTAATCTGATTAAAAAGCTTCAGAAACACTAACCTACTGTACGTGTTATTTTACTATGGACAGTAGAATTATTAGGGAGAACCACTACAAAAGAAACAATTCTGATGGAATGGTGGGTGATCAGGCTGCTGCCGAGCCCGCGTCTGTTCGTGGGTGTTTTGCCCATGCAAAGCCAGCGGGAAGCTGGGCTGCCAAGGAAGGTGGTTCAAGGCAGGACGATCCCCAGCGCTGCCACCCTGTGCCACCCGGCGTGCCAGGGGCAGCCCGCAGCGTGGAACTGCAGCTCGGCATCCAGAAACTCCGGGAGCATTGTGAACAAAGCAGAGAGCTTTGGGGCACCCACACTTTGTAGTCATGCCCCGTAATTCTTCGCTATACCTGCGGGAATGTGGAAACTTTGGTCTTGCCCCTCTTTTCCTTTGTCCCTTACAACATCTGATGCTCTTGTGGAACTCGGTAAGAACATCCCATGATCTGGTGTCAGGTGTGAGAGGGGCTGCAGCGTGTGGCTCTGGGGCACACTGAGAACCTCCCAACGCCAGACTGCCCTACCGTGGGGATGAATTCCGGAGCGATCCTCTTCTGGAGAACTGCATCCCAGTTCACATCGGACAGGTACGGGAGGGCCTGGATGTGCTGCAGCTGCGAGAAACGCTGCTCGGGGTTTGGCTCCAGCAGCTGCGGTGAGAGTTACGGGGCAGGGCTGAG
>NW_008618005.1:0-853 GCF_000691845.1 Merops nubicus
GTGGTGGTCACCTTCCCCAAATCGGGTAAGCGTCCCCGAGCCCACCAGATGTAGTGCTGCCACCGGGTGGGCGAGTGTGTTACACGGCTGGGACCTGCTGCCTGAGAGGACACGGCACGTTCAGGACACACCCGTGCGGGATTTCCCTTCGTCCCCGCAGTGCCCAGTCAAGGTCCAGGGGGCTGTCGGTGCTGAGCCCCCAATACCACCCTGGCCACTTCCATGGTGGGTTTCTTTCCCCAGGCACCACCTGGGTCAGTGAGATTGTGGACATGATCCTGCAAGGCGGCAATGCCGAAAAATGCAAGCGGGACATTATCACCAAGAGGGTGCCCATGTTGGAGTTCTCCGCCCTCGGGGAGATGCCGTCAGGTAGTGGGGTGTGGGGGCTTCGCTGTGGGCACTCCAGGCGCTGAGCTTGTGAGGACTCTGCTGAGGGCCTGCTGGGGGATGTGCTTTGGGGTCACCCAGGGACAGACCTGCTGGCCACTATGCCATCGCCCCGTGTGGTGAAGACCCACTTGCCCACACATATCCTGCCCAAATCCTTCTGGGAAAACCGCTGCAAGGTAACCCCCAAGCCCGGTCTCTGCCCCAGGGGGCATTGCAGCTCTCCTGTTCCCCTGGGGCAGGAACCCCCACTGCTCCTTCCAGTATCCTAAGTGGTGTTGGGAGCTCCAGGAGGCTGGAGCATTTCTCCTCTTGGGGGTCCTGAGGCTGCCTCGTGTGCCCCACGGCCCCTCTGCAGATGATCTATGTGGGTCGCAACGCAAAGGATGTGGCTGTCTCCTTCTACCACTTTGACCTGATGAACAAGTTCCAGCCTCACCCTGGGACATGGGCCCAGTACCTG
>NW_008618006.1:0-1877 GCF_000691845.1 Merops nubicus
GCAGGGAGGCGGCGGGGGTCCGGAGGGGTGCCCACGGGGGCCGAGTGTCCCCCGCCGGCTCCGACCGGGGGACGAGCTCCCTCTCCGGCCTTGGATGCCACCACGGAGGTGGTGGCACGTAGAGGGTACCAGAGAAAGAAAAGGGTTCGTCTTCTGTATCACGTGGGGGTTTGTGTCGATATTCAGTAGTGACGTTAAGCACTCTGTCGCCAAAGGGATTTTTGCCTCAACATTTTAAACCCTAATCCTTCGCCTTCCCCATCTCTTTTTGGGTAATCAATGTTTTAAAAGTTGTCAATAGAGACGACTCTCAACCTTGACCTCAATTCTTCTTAAAAAGACAGTATAACCTGCATCCTCTACTCGCAAACAAAGCAGCTCAAAACAACAACAAAGCCTCACCCAACAGGGGAAAACGATCAAACTTGAAATGAAGATACGATATAGACCTGTCAGGAGCTACTGTCTGAGGCTAATCACTACACTTTAGTCTGTGTGTAGTGAGGCTAGTGCTCTTCCTCCCTATTTGAGCACATTTGTAAACCAGCATTTGACAAAGTTGGCATCTTGGACAGGAAAAGTAGAGCGTATGCACCATCACAAATAAGTAATAAAGTTTGGAGTTGTAATTTATGAAAAATCCCTTGAAAGACCCCTTTCAAACATTTTTTTCTTTTCCAAAAATATGACCTCTTAACCTCTTCTTCCTCGATTGACAGAGTAATTTGAAACAGAAACAATGTAATCTAGCAAAATAAGTCGTGTTACTTCTGTAAATCAGATATTTATGTTTGAGCTTTCTCTTACTGACAAGCTGTAAAGGCTGACTGTTATTCCAAGGTTTTATCTCTGAGATTCTTGTCTTTTCTGCTCATTAAGAGTCTATCTACAGATAACAAAGTCAATAGATGCAAACACCAGACTGTGAGAAAACTCTCCCTGAGTACATAAAAATCAACAGCAGTGGATGCTATACAATGGAAAGCATAGATGTTTTTAGGTGCTCAGTTTTATCATCTTTAAACAAGGAAGAGAGTAAATATGGTGGCAAAACTTCACCTTCCAGTGTTGTACACTTCCTTTTGCCATTCCTTAAGGTGGATCTCTATCAGCACCATTTTTTAATGGCAGATTTAAGTTTAAGTGAAAATCAGTTTACAAGTATTCTGAGTGTTCTACCCATAAGTACAGAGCTAATTACCCATACACCTACCAGGCAATGGGCCTGGAGGGTGTGACTTTATGCCTACTCTTATATGGATTTCCAATATCCCTCTGTGCCTGCATGAAGAGACTAAAGTAAATGTGGCGTGAGACGAAGGTAGATGTGAGAGACTAAAGTAAAAAGACCTCAGAAACTCCCAGCTTCAACCCAATCCATACAAGAAGGCATTTAGGTATGAACAGGCTGAAGTACACAGCTGGATGAATCTTGTCAAGCTTTTAGAAATCTAACATTAATTTCAATAATACTCTTTAAAATACCTGCAAGCAGTATTTTAGGCCATCTTTAAAAGCTCACAAAGAGAAAATTGTTTCCCCAGACGTTCCTGTGGATACTGCCGGGTCTGTGGTGGGGAGCTACTTAAGTGGAATCTGATCCTGTTGATAAAGGGCCCAGTGGCCAGTGGCCATGGGGACTGGGCACTAACTCACACACCTTTAAGGTCATGCACAGCCAAGAAGAAGCAAGCAAGGTGCAGGCTTGGAAAGGGCATTCAGGCAATCCCACCACATGCTTACAAAATATTTATCCATCACTTTGAAAAGGAAAACAGAGCTAAACCCCTGAAGCAAGGTCCCACTGTCAGGAGCTCAGGCAGCCTTTGCAGGCTGATGTTCTGCACAGGCTCTGTCCAAGGGGCTGCCCCGGCCCC
>NW_008618007.1:0-5524 GCF_000691845.1 Merops nubicus
AACTGATCAAGCAATGGCAGATGAGGGGTTTGTTTCCTAGTTGATTCACCTCCCTTTCCGTTTTTCAGGATGAGAAATCGGTTAGAGATGGCTTGAGAGTAGTGTGTGGCTCACTGATAGGGAGGATTTTGTGGAATTTGTGGAGGGAAACTGAAAATGTGCTCCAACAAAGTGAGGAAAAACAAGAGGAGTAAGGAGGGTTGAGTGAGGTGTAGGAGTAGACATGTCATTGCTTGGGTCCATCCAACCATTAATAAGTGCAGATTTCAGTCCTGCTGGACTTCAATTACTAGCTCTTTGCTGTGAAAAGTAGACATGCTAAACAAGTGGTTAACACCACCAAAGGAATGAGAGCTAATCTGACAAATATTATCTGCATTGGCATACAAAAATACAGGCTTTTTTGCAAGAAATATACCATAACTAATTAATGATCTTCCATGGTAAAGCAGCTGTCCAGGAGGCCATTTCTGAGTTTCCAAATGAGTGCCGTACTGTCGTCACTACTGCTTCATGCACTGCAGTTCACAAGGCTTATTTTCTAATCTACTTTTACTCATAAAAGAAGTGGAGTAAGCTATTTTTTAAGTTAGCTTGACAAAATAAAACTGATATCATATTCTGGAATTTCGTAGTGTTATCAGGGTTTACCTATAGTTATATTAGGGAAAAAAAAAAAACAATTAGAATCCGTAATCATTTCATCTTGATGAAATCTCTGCCAGTGAAGCTTGACTAGTAAACACCTAACACTTCAGGTTTTTTTGTAACTGAAGATGGTGTTCTGGTTGCCTGGCTTTATAGCTGAAAGCAGGCAGGACTTCAGGTAAGCTATATTGACTATGAAGCATGCAAATGAGATGAGGTAAATTTGCCCCTATATGCTTGTTCTTTTACAATAGCTTTAAAATTCTTTTAAGAGGAGTAAAGATTGAATTTATTCTATTAAGAAATTGCACGCTGCATTTTCTCTTTGTGCTCTCTTTTTGCAGAATATTTTCTCTGTGCTTTTTTCTATTCAGAATGTGTCTGAGTTTGAAATGGGAGCCTAAAGTTTTTTTCTGACCAACTGCTGGGGTCTATTCATTTATATGGTCCGTTTGTGGTCTCCATAGGAAAGCTGAATTTGCTGGTGCATACGTTGGTTGTGTCGGAAATGCAGTTATATTTTAAAGTGATATCTAGTCCCTGTAATATATTTTTTCTATCAGTGTCAATGTATTTGGAAGACCGAGTCTCTGTAAGGTTGAAAAGAGTCACTTTAGGAAATAAAAATAAATTGTATGTATGAAGTTTGTGAAGGGAAGCTTCAGTGGCTGGTGAAGGCTGTTACAGGAGTACTGAGGGGAGGAGAGGAGCTGTTTAATACCAACTCTTCCTGTAGCCTGTCAATTTATTCATGCAGTGGACCTTGCAAGCCCAATCCACAGATGCTATTTTCTGCTCCTTACTGAATAAAACTCAGTGCTGGGTCCTGAGTGTAAAGATTAATTAGTCAGTGAGTGTTAAAGGTCTGTTAAAGCCATTATGGTGTGTGTCTGCAGAGACAAATAGGGGCTATAAAACATTGTGTTCGAAACCTAATTTTACATGTGTATTTTTCATTAATAATAATGATGGTAGTAATAACTATAGTCTTTTCATCCTGAAAGCTCTCAAAGGACTGAGTGCATAGTGCAGTTCATGTTGTGTAGGAAGGATCATGCTTTCCATCATTGAAGTGCAGCCTTTCTGAAGGCATCCTTCAAGTTAAGTTGCGCTCAGGTTATTGTTGGTCCTTGAACATACAACTGTGCAGTTCAGATCATCCAAGTAAGCTTTTTTTTAATCTAAAAATATTTGTTTCCTGACTTGAGGGTATAAGAATATGTAATATATATGTCACTGTTGAAAATGGTAGCCAAAGAAGTGCATATAGTTATGTGTATTTTACAACTCCTAATTTGACTTACAAAAGAGTATTCTTCCAATTGGTTGCCAGCTTTCAGATAAGTTCTGAGTTACAGGAGTGTCAAATGTTTGGCTGTTTATCAGAAATATTTAGCTAATTTAATCATTTTTCACTATGGCATAAGTGAGAAGACTTTTTTGTATATAAGCATATGCATGAGTTGCAAATAATCTCACTCATTTCTCTGGACTGAGCTGCAGCTGTTGTGTGTGTACTGAAAATGAATGTCTGCATTACTAGCAGCTATAAAAAGTGAAATGTATAAAAAGTATATGAAGTGCTCCTCTGCATGTTTTGCAGACTTCTGTGGGAATTTGTGGAATTCTTGAGTATGTTTTTGTTCTGTTTTTTTTTAAAACTGGTGAATCTTAAGGCAATACAGATGAGTGAAGAAGCAGATACAGCCTCTCTCTCACAGTTATAACTGTTCCAGTATGTAAAATTAGATTTGACTATAACACATGTGAAAATATTCCTTCGTTTCTGTCCACAGAATGGGATTTAAGCAAGGAAGGAAGTCCCTGTAGATACTTCCAAAATAAGTTGTGGAGTTGCTTACCCCTTATATCCATCTATGCGGAACTTTTTTGATTAAAATAAGCTTCATTTACAAAACTTAAAAAACAGAATCAAAATTGCCTTGTACATTCTCTATCTGGTTACAAATGAAAAAAGTTGTCCATGTGATTGGAAGGGGACTTTCTTTTCTAGGTTGGACATTTGCATTTCATCACAGTGACATACTTGGATCAGAAGAAGCCAAGATATATCTCAAATATAGAATAAGGAAGATGGCATTTTTCATGTCAAAGTAGTGGACTGTCAGGTCAGATTCACAGGTTTTTATGTCAGAATGCTTTCTGGACTCCTTGTTACACACTGATATGTTAGGTGATTTGAAACCTTTGTTGGTTCTCTCGAGTAATTGAGGGACAGGCTTCCCTTCAACAGTAAGTGCGTAAGTACTCGTGGTTCTCTTCCTCTCTCTTCAATTGTCCAGGTCCTCCAGTTTGTAATGGAAGTCTTGCTCCTTTAGAAGCAACAATAAATTGTTGTTTAACCTGTTGTGTTTATATCAAACCTGGAAAGCATGGACAAGATATGGAAAGATGATGATTTGTTGAAGAGGATTCCAACACATAGATAACTACGTAAAAATAGATAGAGTTGATAGTCGGTTTAGTGTCTATGTTAAATGAAGTTATGGTGCACTAAGGATAATCTTGGAGAAAAGATGTAAATTAAAAAAAAAAAATTTGGTGGCTCTTACCAAATTTCTAGCTGTGATTCTCTAATTAATAACTATTTATATGAAGGTTTCAGAGCCTCCGTGGATGGTCCTCCTAGAGGCTTCAGGAATTTAACACTCTTGCTAAAGAAATTGAATTAATCACTCACTTTAGCAAAGTATTTATATTATCTAGTGAATTAATGAAGTCAAAGGGCTGATAGATGTAGTGAGTGAAGAACTTGCTTTTCAGCTGTAGGTCAAGCAGTAACTGCAGATCTCTGAGGAGCACTTATCCTGGAGACAACTTGGTTTCAGTGTGCTGAAGTGACTGACAGAGCCAAGGGTATGACTGACAGCTGTGCTTTTTGGACCTCATCAGAATACCTAATGCTGCTTGAAGCCCTATCAAAATATTTCACATCTTGTAATGACAGCTCAGTAACAGAAGCATAATCTCTTAAAATAACATTAGTTTATAGAAACCCACTTTTTTCTACCATAGTTATAATCAAAAATTGTTTATTTTAGGGTCTATTTCTTGTTTGAAATATCTAATTTTAGTTATACTTGTAGTACTAATTAAATTGCATAAGAATTGTGAGTGCTGCAGAAGACCTTGTGAAGACTTTCAGTAATTCAGAACATCTCAGATGCTTCATTTGCCTTTCATTATGGCAAACTATCAACACTACACTGGAATAATATAGGTGTTAAAATTAATACTTGTGCATTACAGTTTTTTCCAGATATATGCCAAGATGCATGCCCATAATTCCCTGATTGTATGTATGATAATTATTCCTCACAAATATTCAAAACAGTTACAAACGGTTGCAGTTTAGGCCAGAGATTTTTAAATTTGCGTAGAAAGGTTGATCCATAATCAAAAATTGCAAAACTGCAGAGTGGTGGTTTAAAGTCATAAGCCTTGATTTAGTTTTTGGCTTTTTTAGCACTTCCCCATTTTACTCTGTGTTTGTTGCAATTCATGTATTTGTATTTTGATGTAAATATATATTTCTCGATACTGATTAGAAAAGCCAGTGCAGATTATTGACTTCTAGGATGTGAATGACTACATACAGCACTAATGGTCACAATATATAGGGCAGGGTCAAAATGTGGTTTTAACTCACAAACAATAAGTAACAACAGTAAAAATTTTTAAGAATAAATGTTTCAGAGGGAAAAAAATTTATCTCAGTCACTGAGGACTAGGAAGGGGTAGCAATGTTCTTTGTAGCTGGATGGGGATACCATATTGTAGTTCTACATCATCTTAAGCTTCCAAATCTTCCTTAGAGCCTTTTGCTGCAAAACTAGGTTTGAGTGTTTCTTTGTTTACATGTAATATGAATCCAGTTCTTCTAATATTTAGTCTTCTCATTCTTTCATTGCTTCACTGTATGTGTTTTTATAGATACCAGCCTTTTCATTTTTATTGGCAGAATAGAAATATTTTGAGTGTATTTTGGACACCACAAATTACGCTAATTTTGTATTGTTGCCTTTCAAATCTTAATGATGAATGTACTATTGTATAAATTATGTGAATAGCTCATGCCTAATGTTAACAGTAGCACTGCCATTAACAAAAGAAAACAAAGTTGTGCATGATGTATCTTGTGTACGTTATGTAGGGTTGTTTCACACGGAGTAGAGACTAACAAAAAACAGTAACAAAGGATAATTTAAAGCATATAGTATGGCTAGCAAATGAAATGCCAGAAGTTGCATCTCATTTTAGGGAGACGTTTGCTGGATTCATTCTAAAAACACTCCACAAATAAATAGTACAAATGCAGGTTGTCACTATAACATTATAAGGTAGCAATTTTTTGCACCATAATTTTGTTTATGGCACTACTGATTAGCAGTTCCACTGTGGTGGCTTAAATCTCACCTTTTTATTTGTGGAATAGCAATAACCAACAATTACACATGCCATAGTTTTTGTCGTTTTCATATGGGTATCCTTTATTAACAGCAATATCTAAATTAGCATTTCAGAGGTTTTTCAGGCTAGATGATTTTAACTGCTTCTTTTCACATGGAATTCTTGATCTCCTTCACAGCACAGACCAGTGAAGTATAGGAAATTACCATAGGGGTCTGTTTACCTGATAAGGATACCTTGTACTGAGAGTTGCAGCAATGTGGATGTCCCTGGGCTGATAGCAGCCCCTGACCTTCTCTCCTCTCTCCTCGACACACAGAGCAGGCAAAGCCAGGAGGGGTCTGTGCAGCATTTGGGCGAGATGCATTTTGCAGTCAGGAGCTGCTTGTGCAAACATCAGAGGGAACCTGTGAGGCTCAGTAGTTGTAATGGTTTGAAAACAAAC
>NW_008618008.1:0-2096 GCF_000691845.1 Merops nubicus
AAACCCCCTCCCCGGCACCCCGTTAAACCCCCTCCCTGGTACCACATTAAACCCCCTCCCTGGCATCCCACAGCATCTTCCTCCCGGAGGAAGAGGCATAAACAACATGTGACACATCAGTCACATTACTGAATGGGTGACGGAGAATCACCCCTGTCCTGTCACGATAAGCAGCATACGAGAGCCTAGACAAATAAAATCCAGTTTTACAAGCACCGGAGAAATTACCTGATATTAATATTAGGATGTTTAATTGCTTCAAAGGCTTAAGTAGAAGCAAAACTGAAACAGGCATCAAAGGCAGAAAGAGGAAATATCTCAAAGAAGTGAGCTTACCAAGAACAAACGCACACAAAGCTGGGCACACACGTGCTGCACATCTCCCTCCCCGGGACGTCGCTAACACGGAGGCAGCCAGCCCAGGCAGCAGCCGGCCCGGCTGAAAGCACTCACCGACGTGCCTGCTGAGCCAAAAACGTGCAAAACCAACTATTTACACCACAGGCAAAGTAGCCTCTGGTGTGCTGACAAAGCTTACGTGGTGGCTGCTGACAAGGACCTCACTCCATGCCTGGGGAAGGGACGGGATTTGGCGTTTTTCAAGCAAAAGCATTCTGACATCCTTTGCCTGAGAGGGACGGTCTCTCACCGGGGGCTGACGGCAGGACCGTGACCCAGCTGCCCCGTTTCCCAGGGAGTGCAGGGAAGGGGACGGGGCAAGGCCGGGGATGTAACAACGAGCAAGTCACCGGGACCTTTGCGACTCCCCTGCCCATGGAAAGGGGCATTGTCAGCCAAAATTTCCTCCTCTGGGTTTTGTCACTGCCAGAGTACCCTCTGGAGGCTTTACAGGGTTTTTAGACTAGGCTTTAGATTTTTAGGCTGGTTTCTAAAAGGAGCAGGGTGGCAGCGTGGTCTGGTGTATTGGGGTGCAAACCTTGTACACGTGGAGTTCACTGATGCTTTGTGAGCTGCTGACAGTGCTGGGTGATACTGGACTCGAGCAGGGGAGGGGGTACAGCATGGGCACCCCAAACACCATCGCCTCCCTGTCAGATACTCACACGGTTCTTTGAAACAAACCTGAGGAATCATCAAGAAAGGAAATTTCTCAGAAATCCTGGTGCTGGGGCTGGCTGTTACACCCCCTTTCCCAGGCAATGCTGGAAGGGTTCCCTTGCCAGGCTGAGGGGCATAAGGACTCCAACCAAACTGGCTGGGCATGTAACCGTAGTTTTAAAAAGCAGCGTCTGATGTCTCATGTTCTTCTTCCAGCCTCAGTCCTGCTGGCTCCCACATCCTCTCCACATTCCCCACGTGTGGCGTTTGCCTGTAAGCACCGTAAATAAGGCAGACTAAGGATTTTTGGATGCAGTCGGGACTCCACTGACATCACCAGCAAGAGTGGCTGGCTGAGGGAGCAGGCTCGTTAACACTGCGCCAGTGACGCTGGCTGACAGGCACCCACGGGCCCTGGTAATGGCCTTTTCCCAAACACATTCTCCTCCAGTTACGTGTCCTGCCTGGGTTCCTGCTGGAGGCGATGAACACCACGAACCTGCCCCAAACCGTGCTTGGCATTTCCAATCTCATGGCCTCAAGACACGGAGAGGGGGGAGAAATTAAATGAGGTAGAAAAAAAAACAAGGCAGAAGAAAACTGATGGAAACAGGCAGTAGCTTGTCCTGACGAGGACAAATGCAGGATCCCAGTCTCCAACTCTTTACCATTATGAGCGTGCTGTTCTCTTCAATTAATCATCGAGCCTCATCCAGAGAGCGCTCAGAGGCAGATCTCTACAGCTCTGGGACTGTAGCAGAGACAGGCCAAGACTAAGCCAGGAAGCTTAAAAGGAGCTGGGCAGTTAGGATAAAAAAAATCCTGCTCCTTGACTGCCCAAGCAGGATTAGTTCCTTCTCTGGGCTGGGAGATGGTCCAGACAACTCTTGACATCCCTTCCCTGTTAATGGGAATTTTGCTTAAGGACTCGAGTCCCAAAAACGACTTCCAGAGTCACACTTTGGGGAGCTCAAAGGAACAGACTCGGCTTCACCCCTCCTGGCTTTCAGCCTCCTCCAGGCAGCTGCTGGCCATAC
>NW_008618009.1:0-4532 GCF_000691845.1 Merops nubicus
CCCTTGGCGGCTCTGCCTGTCCTGCGGGCACTCATCTGTCGCTTCTTAATACTGCCTTCCCTTTTGGGTCTTGGCCTAAAATTAGGAGGTTAAACAGAGTGGTCAGTGAGCAGTATGGCCCAAATGACTACTTAGCTCAATAGATATCCTAGCCAAAAAAGAAAATCTAACGTGGAATTCAAATAATAAAAAGTTGAAATGAAGGAATGCCATACAAGGCTACACAATATTTTAATAAAATAGCTATTAACACTGTTTTGAGGCGATAACTTGGCTCAGACTTTGTGCTGAGTGGTATTCTCATTAACTTTGGGTGCATGCAGTGCCAATAAACCGTGCCAATGGAATTTGCTGCCAGATCTCAAGAAGTCTGTAGGAAAACTGAGTTGAAGGAGATTGTGTCCAAAGAGGTTCCACTAGTAGGTTCTCTGTTGTACAACATGGTGAGCAATGATCTGGAAGGGGATCCAGACCTGCTGCAAAAATTCGTCTCCAGGATTAATGGAGTCCTAAATAACGATGAGGATGGGACACTGATCAGAAGAGTTGGTAGAAGCATCCCATTCAAACAGTGAATTTTAAATTGACAAAATACAAAGTAGTATATCTTAAGAACCAAGTATGGAGGCTCTAATAGGATAATGGAAGACTATATCCTGGGAAGGTAATGACTTTGAGAAGGATTTAGGGCTCAGAATAAGAAAACAATCAGATAAGAGCTGCCCTGTATTTTGCTGTGGCAGAAATGGATTAAACAGTGTATTCACAAAGGACTAAAAACATGTTTATTTTACTTCTCATGTTTGGCCTCAACAATGCCATCCACAGGACAGTGAATACAGTTCTGGTTTCCAGATGTTAAGAAGCATGTTGGAAAATAACAGAGAGCAAATAAGTAAAGCAAAATGTTCTGATAGTGGGAGAAAATGCATTACACTGGGAGGTTTTGAGAGCTCAGGCTGTTAAAAGTTATCTAAAAGCATGTTGGGAGGTGTCTTGATTGTAGTGTATAGGAACATTCCTGTGAGAAAATACAGAATATTAAAGGGCTCTTTAATCTAGTGAAGAAATGCATAATAACAGGTACTGGCCAGAGGCAAAAGCCAGACAAATTCAAAGAGGAAATAAGACACACATTTTTCATGGTTAACCACCAGAACGCATTCCCAGGAGAAGCTGAGGATTTTCCATCATTTTATGTCTTCTGTTGAAGATTAGGTGTATTTCTGAAAATTATTTTTTAGCCAAGCAGAAGTTATGCTTTATTACTTTATTTTATTGAATGATTATGTGTTGAAATCTGATGTTCCGTGATACACACAGTGTCAGGTTAATGTAGTGGGACCATCATGGTTTAAGCTTTAAATGCCAGAAGCAGACATTTTGTTAATAACCATGAGCATTAGAATCAATTTTTTTTTTTTTCCTTAAAATACTTAAGCTCCATAAAAAAGCTGATCTGAATTAAAGTTTTGGCTGGAGAATACGCTTACTAAGATAATATCTAAAGGTTTTGGCCTTTTGCTTCCTAAATTTACACTCTTGGGATTACTTGGAAATATTTTTATGCATTTCCATTTACATTTATGAAGGAATAGATCCTGATAAGAAAATTTCTTATAGTCTGGATAATAATTCTTCAAGAAATATTTCACAAGGTGAACATCAATAATGCAAAATTGCCTCAAGGCCAAGAGAATTAGAATGCACCAACTGAATCCTGATAGGTTTCCTATATTGTACATTATATAGTTATGTGCTGCATATGTTTGCCTCATACAGTCTTAAACTATTTGAGGTATTATGATAACATAAATAATTATATTACTAATGGAGGAGCTGCTGTTACTGAAAGAGGAATGAATATAAAGAAGGTTTCAGATGAGCAGCTTGGCAGAGAAGCATGATGAATGTACTCCTGAAATGGTACATGATCCATTTATCTATCCTGAGAATGGAAGGTGTGCTGTCATTTCTCTGCCTTCGGAGGAATGTGTGGTGCTAGTCCTGCAAGATACACGTGCTTCCTGGTTTACACACTTCTCTCTTTCCTGGCTCTCGAGCAGAAAATGCAAAGACAGGAACTGAAAAACAAGCTGCCGCCTTCTTTTGTCCATTTTCCCAGAGTCAAGCCACAAACTATCTCCTCTTGAACACAGAATGAACTGAAATCTGTTAGTTAACTTGATTATGAATTTTGGAATGAGATCTGAATAACTGTACAGAGGGAAAAAATCACAATGATTACAAAGGATGAAGTGAGACTTGTCTTCTGGTATGCACTTGGTAACTTCAGAAAGCAGAAAAGCGTTTGTGTGTGTGGTTGAAACTTGTTTACTTTGACTTTGAACTATTAGTGTGAAAATTACCTGATGTTAATACTGAGGTAATTTTTAAATTGCCTTTGTGCATTTGAAGTAAATAACTGTTGCAGCTGCTGCTCCGAGAGGAGTGTGGAGCAGAGTGCACCCCAAACCTGAACTTTTCCAGAAAAAGCATTTCTTTGGACTATCTGCGGTAGATGGCCCCGAATACACTTCAGCTGCCCACCCAAGTGCTCTCGGAGTGTGACACCCATAACACAAGCATTTTTGAGGATGCCTGGCAAGCCAGCACACTCCCAGCCACGTTCCCACAGGCTGCAAATATTTGAGAAGGCGGCTGTGGAATTGGTGGTGAATGAGGTGCAGGACACGTTGTGCTTACAGCTGCTGCTGTCACCACCCTGCACAAGCAGTGGAGCAGAACCAGGAGTTCCTTTTGGAAGCAGAACATCTTGTTTGGCTGATCCATTTGGATCACCAGTGGTTACTGAGTGTGTTTAAGGTATTTAGTTCGGCCTTGTAAAGCTTTAAACAATCAGAAACCAGTTTATCTGGGTCATCCCAGCCAGTTTTCCTCTCCTAATATAACTGAAGGAGCAGGTGGCAGGGAGTTCTTCAGAATTGTGGGACCTGTTTTCTGTCATCATCCAAAATAGCTTGAATCTGGTCATCTTTTTGTGCAAAAGACATCTGTTTGACAGCATTTGGTGAAGAGAGTTAATGATGAGGGATGGTGTTGTGGTTTAATGAGGCAGCCAGCTACTGGGAGGAAAATGAACTCTATCCCAGATGAATCCAGGGTAGATGGAAAGGAGTACCTCTGGAGGTCTGAATGGCTAGTTTCCTGTTGAAATCATTATTCTCATGCTGCTAAGGTTTTTTTTGTATTATTAATGATGTTAAAGTGCCTAGAGTGAGAGCAAGGCTTCATTTTAGACAATTTTGAATGTAACATGTGCTAAATGTACCATGTTTGTTATAATTTTTTCAAGAAATTGGTGAATTAAGTACCCAGATTTGAGAAAGCAAGAGTGTATTTATCATAAGATTTAGTCTTGAAAAATACATGGGAGGATAATAGAACGTATATTCTTTCCAAATAATACATATTACTGCAAGCACAGAACCCCAGAGAGTGCTTTCACTTGTTCTCAAGTATGAGCTATTGCAACAGCAGTGGGAGAAAGAATACACTGAAGGGTTTTCAGCTCACTTATGCTGTACTTGGTCATGGCTGAGTTCTGCACAATACTTTCTTAGCAAGCAATTTAAGGTATTGAAATATAGCTTATCTCTGTACAAGTTGCCACTTATAAATTCCAGTGAGGGATTTTTTCAGTGGAAGTTAAAAGATTTTAGCTATCTTTAGTAAAAACGTGTTTAATGAATGATCGTATTGCTTCTCTTAGGTGAGGTCCAGCAACTATGTCATTCTCCATGGGTCATGAGTTTTCACCACATGTCTATATTGGCACATAATATTGGAACGGCACAGAACTTTAGTGACTAGGGAATTGCAACAAGAATTGTAAAAGTTGGAAATGAGTAATGAAAGAGGCTGCAGTGGTAAGGTCTCCTCTGTAAGGTCATTCTAGGAATGCAGTTGTTACAGTCTTTTCATTCTTCTGTGAACCTGAATCCACGTGTTTAACCATGTCATGTGCCATTTCAAACACAGTTCAAATAAGGTGACGTTATCTAAGGAGTGTTTCTGTTATGTTACAAATGAGATTATTCGATCTTTGACATTATCTGAAGTTATTATATGTCCTTAATTATAGCATGAGAGCAGCTTGCAATCTAATGATTGTAACTCAGACTCTAATGATTGGCAGCTCCTCAGAACAACTCTGTGAGGAAATGGAAAGCATAATTACCACCCCCTTAATTTTTCAACTGGAAAAGAGACAGATTTCCTAACGGTTTTGTTATACTTCCATATTTTAAAGTTTTGTATTCTGCTGTCTGTATAGTGAGAAAATGGATATTTTTGCCCCTGTGGTGTCTCAAAGAAACTAGCAACTCTTAAAGTAACATCCAACTCTTGAACCTTTTGCCTCTCTCATCCCAGGACTTGGAATTGAAAACAATTAAATCTGGGAAGGTGAGGGAGAGGTTGGTTGCTTTGTGGGTAGGTAGGCTGTGTTTGCTCTTTTCTTCAGAAGCAAGAAATCCAGAAAAGAGGAGGAGGAGGAGGTTTACATTCCT
>NW_008618009.1:4563-12398 GCF_000691845.1 Merops nubicus
ATACCTAGTCGTGTGTGTGTAACTCTCATTTCTGGAAGGTGTTTCTTCACTCTGGCTGCCAGGGGTTGGATTGTAGAATTGCTTGTTTTCACTCAGAATAGCCATCTGGGCATCCATGCCCATGCTCTCCTTTGTTATCCATGCTGTTTGCCTGTGGAAGAGACAGGTTTCTAATGCAGTGCATGCACCTGGCTGGCTACCATCACTACATTATTTCATAGCTACCTTTTGTTACTAGCAAGACAGCAGAGGAGGGATAGAATAAAACAAAACCCTCAAATGTGTGCATAGCTCTTCATCAGCCTAGAGCCCAGAATTAGAGCGCTCCTTCTTCCACACATCATCTGAACTTCTCTGGTATTGGCAACCTTTATATCCCTGTAATTTCAGCAGACCTCCTAAAGATATTTGTCTTTTAAGTAAGGAATAAATTCTTTCATTGCTGACTTGCATCAACTGCAGCCATTGCATATTGGATCGAATTTTGTGTGCAAGAATCTCTGAAAGCCAACTGTGCTGCAGGGGCAAGCAGCTGCTGAGAGCTCTTGGCAGCAGGAAGCTTCTTGTTGGAGCATGCTGAGAGCAGCAGGGATCCCAGCTCCCAGTTCTCCAGCAGCAGAGCCCAGCTGATGGGCCAGCTCAGAGCATATCCCCAGTCCAGGGATGAGAACAAGCCTCTCCACAGGGCATTGTGGAGCTGTGGGGGCCAGTACTCTCCTCAGAGACAAAGTGATCGTGTCCTAGGAGTTACAGCTTCATGAAAAAAAAAAAGAAAAAAGTGCCTTTTCAGGAGGCTAGACCCATTCTGATTACTCAAACTCATCAAAGGGAGGCACCCCACACTACTCCACTGGGAAGGAAATGGTGGGAATCAGCCTGAATAGTGGGAGCAGAGAGTTTACCATGTGGCATCCTGGAACATAAACGGGAGGAGAAACTACTGTCAGGCTCCAAAGTTCATGTGCAGGAAACTAGGCAAAGCACATCTGTGCCAAAGAAATCCCTAGGGAAGATAGATTTGCTGTGATAAGAGAACCAGGATACGAAGTGTGATCTATGTCGCAGATGGGAATTTGCCTTACCACACATAGATGCACATTTTAATCCATTCTGGACTTTTTTTCTCATAAAATACCAGTTGTCAAGATTATGAAATGGAGTTGGTTTATGTTCAAGGGTGTGTCAAGTTATCCATCATTAGAGTAGGAGTGAAAGCTTCCCCAGGGCTCTTTCCAACCACTCTGTTAATTTTCCATTCAGAGGTGGGAAAGAACCTACATTTTAGGGAATGTGTTCATAATTCACAATAATTATGATTTTTTTTTTTTTTTATTTCAGGAGCACCATTTGTAACCATAGCTGTTATTACAAGTGAGGTCATCCATATTAGAATGAAGATCTGATCTGCAGCCAATAGAAAAACATGTGTGAGCATGTTGAGCACTGTGCTATTTTCATTTTAACTCCTAACCTTCACACTACACTCTAGCAGCCAAAGTTAAGCCCTTACACTCCTCCTGCAATTCAGTGGAAAGGGCAGATACCTTGGCAGATGGATTGCAAAGTCTACAGGCTGATGAGAGAGCTGTTTGGAGTTAGCTGATAACAACCCAAATGCGAGGGTGGCTCTGAAACTCCACCTGAGGCAGGACTAAAAGTGAGATACCTGAATTATATGTGATACAGGATCTACTGATGGTAGCCAGTTACAGGTATTATTATAAAAAATGGGGTAGATCTCACTTTTTTTGCAGGATAGGATGCCTACTTTTGATGTAAATGCCTAATGGTCAGAGCTCTTGCCTGGGAAAGACCTTTCTAAGCCCTTTTAATGATGTGATAGCCAGTATTAATTTGCTCTCACTGTGGTCCTGTTTGGTGCAGGTGAATTGAGAACATCCACATCATCACCAAGAGCCTTCTTTCAGTCTACTGAAGATGCCAGTGAGCCACCTACCTCAATCTTCCATCTTCAGGGTGGTGTGTGTTCCCAGCCCTGGGGGGGGTCTCAGGGAGAGGCCACGTGCACTCAACACATGATGATACTCAGAAGAACCTGCTTGCCTTACTGCTGCACCCTTTCCCAGGTAATGCACCCGCTGCATCCCAGGGCGATCCAGAACCTGTATGACAAGTATTTGGAACATAACCAGTCGTTCTGCAGCAGGCTCTCACTCTCAGGGTAGCATGATCATTGCTGCTTTTCTTAATTAGGCAGAAGGTGCTTAGAATTATGTGGGTGTCTGTGATATTTCCTCAGATGGAAATTAACCCTTAAAATATCATTGTGAGGTAAGTCATTAAAATTTTAGGGATGGTGAGTTAAAATGCATCGGGTTATTTGATTTGGCCTCAGACATCCAAGTCCTTAAATAAGTGCATCATCACGGTGGGTAGGTTCTACAGTATTTACCTGGGGTACCAGAAATGGGACTTAGGTGGATTCGTTTGGGCAAGTTCAAGAAAGCTACCTGAAATTTTATTTCAATAAATCTTCTGCTGTGGCAGCTGTCTGACCCTAGAGTTCTGTAAAAATTCTGACCACCTGCTCCTTTGTCCTGGCAGTTCCTCAGGTCACTAAACTGGAGCACATGCCCATGACGGCACAGACAGCAGTGACAGGTAGGGCCAGGCTTTGGCTTTTGTCTTGAACCCTGCCATGGTCAGGAGCACAGCAAAGACAAGTCTGTATCCCACCTGAATCCCTGGAGAAGCTCACCCTGCTGTGCACACTCAGAGCCTCGTAACACTGAGTCCAGAACTGTTCTCAGAGAAACCACAGGCTTTTCTGAAAAAGATGAGGGAATAAAAGCACTGGAGTTTCCCATAACAGCTAATAACCATAGTCAACTAGAGAGTGGGAAATCTAAATTCAGTTTCACCTGGGCCTGATGGGATGCAACCTACTCCTGACTCAGAAGGCTGCTGTAGCCACTAGGTTATGGCATAATCCCGGGCATTGCATCATCTATCCCTCCTCCTGAATTGAGAATGTTGGCTGTAAAATGCAGAGGGCTAGAAAGAGATCCAACAAGACAACTCGTGACTGGCAGTTTGGTGATTAGAATGTAGGAGATCTGCATTGGATGGAGCTTAACTGCTTAGGCTGAAAGGGAGCAGAGACACTGGATTAGGTGATCTGAGTCAACAGGTATTGGGAGTTGCAATGCTTGTGTTGGAGGCCCCCTAAGACCTGCCCTTGGAGTTCAGAGGGATTAGTCATGCAGCAGAAGTTAAGGAGATGTAGATTTGGAGTCGGGATATGTAAATGGTAGAAGTTGGCCAAGAACACAGCATTGCTGATTCACAGGGTTGTGGTGCAACAATGCTTAAAGCATAACTTCAGGATGCATGGGCTCCTGTTTGCCCTTATGTCTGTTAATTCCACCCTCGTGGTCTGCTATGGCTGTTGAAAAGCAAGAAATAAAATGTGATGTCTAGTTAACAGAAACATTTTTTTAAAGAAGTTACTAATTTGGGAGGCATTGGGAGACTGTGTATTTTTTTGATCGCTGTATTTGAGAAAAAAAATTGTTTATAACTGAGCATAACTGGAGGAACTGGCAATATAGGTTCATCAGTTAAAAGCCTGAGTGTTCTAAGGATTGTGTAGTTTTGTGCCTTTATTGTGCTCTAAACTAGATACTGCTGATGAAGGGGCTTTTAAAACCAGATTAGCTGGACAACAAAGGAAGACAAAACACTATTCATGAAGGGGCTGGAGTTGTCGCACTCATCTCATCTTAAATTTTGCATTTTTCTGCCTAATCAGATGTTTTTCTCCTTATTTCTTGTAGGTTGAGAATGCTCACTTTCTGTGATGTGGTTTTGTCTTATAAGATATAGATCTATATAGGTGCATGTGCACCTTGTAAATATACTTTGTTACCATTAGCTCTGTCTGCTTTCTCCCCTGCATTTGTCTGATGGTTGCTTAACCCACATGTGCAGTCAGGACAACTTTTAAAACTTTCTTTAGTTTTATCTACATAGTGTCTGGTGGAGCTTCTACAGCCCCAAGCTGCACAGCCACATCTGCCCTACTTTTTAATCCTAGCAGCACTGGTGGAGTGCTCACACCTCTGGTCATATGGTAGTGCATGATAGGCCCTATGACTGTATTTCACCATATTTTTCACACCCTTTAAGTGCCAGCTGAAAAAAAGCACTGGCAGAGTCTTCCTGACAGTGACAGTAACGAGTGCCAAATTGGATTTGTTCTGGGAAAAAAAAAAGACCAGACAGAATCACTCCCTTGGTAAAGTCATTCCTTTGTTGGATATGGACTTTAAGTCCTGCCTAGGATGGGGCTCTTCCTCATTTTTCCTAGTGAACTCGGACTTTGTTAAGAAACTGGAGACACAAAGTCAGAGTAGCAGTGTTGCTTGAGGACGTATCCTATGTCCTTGGATGAGTATGAAAATAATTATCCAATATTGTTTACACAACCAAATCATAAAGAAAGCCTAATTGAAATGTGAAAGCTTCACAGAATCACAGATTTCTGTGTATTAGCCAGCTTGTAAATAGAGCGTACTCTTCTGTCCAGAGAAATGTCCAGCCTCTGAGTCTGTTCACACAAACAGCAGCTTGCTCTGTGTTGTGTCCAAAGAATAATGGAGAGAACAAGATAAACACAGTGTAGCAATGACCAACAGCCCTATTTCAGGTGCAGATTTAATAAGAGCACCTTCTTAGCTCAAGAAAATCACTGCCCTCCAACAAAACCCTCACTAAAATGGGACCAGGACTTCTGTACCCAGAAAGAAATGCTGTCTAGGTGGTGCAAGAGACTGTTCATCATGCTACTATTGCACATCATGTTCAGTGAGATCTTGGCAAGCAGTTCTTCGTCCAAGTTGTGGATCCTATTAAATGACAACTCCATGCAAGATTTTTAATGAAGACGTGCTAATTTTTTTTCTGTAACTTAACAAGCTGGTTTGATTTTTGAAATGAATGCTTGGAAAAGCCACATGTCGGGCTCTCTTAATATGAGCTTGACATCTGTTTGTGTGCAGTCACACAGCACCCCAACAAACAGCAGAACAGCCCTGGTGATGGCAGCTGGGACCAGCTGTGGCACAGCAGTGGCAGGGCAAAGCCACAGCAAGGTGGGGCCACCTTCAAGCCAGGAAAGCTAGCCAAAGGGGCAAGGGCAGGATCAGGCACAAGGCCAGGCCTATTCCAGCCTGGAGGGGACTTCTCACAGCTCTTTTCCCTGCAGTCTTGTCCCAGGTTACAGAGGTGGCCCTGAGCAGGGGCACCACACCCCTCAGAGCAGGGGACAGATGCTGCAGGGTGTTGGTGCATGAAGGGCCCCGACACTGTGAAAACCAAAATGCCTTTGTATCTGTTAGGTCATGCAAAATACTTGTGAGAAAACCTGAAAGCAGTGTAAATCACAAAACTCAGATCAGAGTCTCTGCCAGCCTAAGTTTTATGAGCTACTTCACTGAACCTGAACCATGCATTCAACAAAGCTGGCTTGATTTATATATTTTGGCTTAAATGCTTTAAAACCTGAAGTTTAAAAAGTTTGTATAAGTAGTAATTTATAACCTTCTGGTTTCAGCTGCTTCATTTGCCACATACAGTTATTAACATAAATCCCCTGTTCATGCAGAGGTGGAGGAAGCCTGTATGCATGAACCTGGGTGGCACTTCACTTAACAAAAACACCTTAGAAAATGTCACCTCTTACTTTAAGGGTTATTTCTTACAAGGCACTCCCTGCCAATTTTCCGTTTGAAGCAATCACCAAATTAGAGCAGCCACACTGTGCTTCCAAACCTGTCATTACAAAAAAGTACCTCTCTGTAATACCTCACCATGAGATGTTTAATTTCCAGTGAGGATCCTGACCAGTGCTGCAGTTCTACAAGGATTTATCTTTATGCATCATGCTCACACATCCCTTTGGAGTCACAGGGGTTGCAACTCAGTGCTAGTGCTGAATGTGTCTGAATCTTGGCAAGGTCATAAAATGTTTGAAATGAGTTTTGAGAAGCCTGTGAAACTACTGCCAACAGAATTAAGATACATCTTCCTTTCAGCAGTGTTGAAATAGTGTTGAAATACTCTGTGAAGACAATGAATAGATTGAAATGTAAAGAAGATTTTCAGGTCAAGGTTGGTGGTTGCTTAATGGGCCTCCAGGGTTTTCAACTCCAAATAAAGTCAAGAGGAGCGAGAAGTCTTTAACACCTCTGCAAGCCGTTATGTTGTTAGCAGGCATAAACCTTATCAGGTCCTTTTCCCTCTCTGTGCTTCTGTACCAGCAACAGGGAAATAAGGAGACTGATTTCCTGTGTAGCTAAACTGATGAAAACTGCCAGAAAACCTGTTATTAATGAATACCTGTGTTTGTGAATAATTTCCATGTAGCTTTTCAGATGCAGGAACCTTGGCACCCGTGTAGACAAATGTTATTACATTGAAGCCACTGACGTTTCCTTACCGTGAACAATTAAAATGTGAGGTATAAACTGCCAGCACAGTCCTTGATAAAACAAAGATTATATTTGGAAAGGCTGTTTTCACACTCATCCCTGTGTGGTCTAACTTCACTCAAAAGACATTGAGATTATAGGATTATAACATTTGTTCATTGTGCTGAAAAATTTATTTCAAAGTTCTATACACATCCTCTAACTATACCAAAACAGTAAAAAAGGTCACACCACAGCATGCATGTATCCAATATTTAGCATAAAACTATTTCACAAAGGTGCTAAAACAAAGAAGAAGATAATCCTGAAGACGATAAGAGAGAAGCTCTCAAGAGGAGTATCTGCTAACAGAAATACCAGCCCTACGGAAAGTGTATCAGGCCTTCCTATGGCTGAGATCCACAGCCTCTGTGATGGGCATCTCCAAGGGCTGGGGGGAGGGCAGGGCCCTCGTGGGCAGGAGGTGGCCCTGGCCCCAGGACTGGGCAAGGCTGGGAGAGGTGTTGGCTGCCTCCCGCAGCAGCCACTGGGATATCCCCAGCTGGGCAGAGCCTCCTCTGCCAGGGACACCGAAATCCCTTCGTGCACCCAGACCTGCAGCAGGTCAGGAAACAGCCCTGGCACCCAGACCCCACCTCCTGTGGCTCTCCAATCCCACTTGTGGGCACAGAGAGTTAAAAGCAGGTGACAGAAATTGGTGAAGTGTTTCAATACCACACAAGGCTGGGATCAGAGTTCGCTTCCACAAGGATTCTTCAGGCATGAGAATAAAGCTTCACGAGGCAGAGCAGGGAGAAGAGAGCATTTCACCCAAAAAGTGTTTTGTTTGAAGAGCAGAGCTGCCAAGAGAGTACAAAGTTTGGTTAAAAAAAATTAAATAAATCACAGGAAAAAATTTACAAAGTGGGCACAAGGAGGGGAGGCTGCCAAATGATTACCTAAAAGAAGCTGGGGAAAAGGCATGGAACCGGTTTTTAATTACTCTGTCTGGGAAAAGATTATTTAGAGATTAAGGGAAGCGCATGTTTTTGGAGATAATACAGCTTGAGGGACTGCCAAGAGATCAGAGGTTGTCCTGAGCTTTACCAGGCGTCCAGAGCCTTTCAGCTGGTGAGACCACGTCCTCCAGCACTCACTGGGAGGGAAGTGCTACTGGCACTGACTGGCAGTGCTTCACCTTCACGCCGTGCAGGTGCTTCAAACTACTGGGCCAAAGTGAAGGCACAGGGCGTAATGAAAGGGCTCGAGCACAACAAATGAAACCTTTTTTTAGTTAGGATTATTGTAACTCAAAGATGACCCTAGACATGGACCCACATAGAGTACCTGAGTTGGGCCTGGGCATGTCAGTGTGGCATACAGATACCACAGGTGGCTCTTTCC
>NW_008618009.1:12429-13509 GCF_000691845.1 Merops nubicus
AAAGCTGTGTGTCTGCTTTATGTAGTGCTAAGCCCCAGCAGAAAAGCCCCATGGGAAGAGGGTATATTGACTTTGAATCAGCAGCAGGCTGATGTGATAACATGGCTTTTAGCTGGCTGCTCACGCAGAGTTCACTTGGGTCCGAGGGGATTATACTGTGGACAATTACACTTTAGAAAGACTACTTGAAAGGTACTTGTATAATGAAAAAAACCCATTGTGTATTCCTAATTGCTTTATTTATTCAGCTATTTTACTACCCTGATTTACTGAACACCAGTTTGCTCCAATTAATTTAACTGTTGTCCTCTTCTTCCCTCAGAGATCTGCTGTTAGTCCAGGGCCCCTGGGGAAGCTGTGTATCGAAAAACAGTTGATGTGCAAAGCTGGCTGCTACAACCAGGGCAGAGACTTGGATCAACAGGGTGCAAATCAGCACATGGCAACCAATAGGGAGTGCACATGGCAACCAAGAGGGAGTGCACATGGCAACCAAGAGGGAGTAGTGCTGCATCAGTGCAGAGCAGCTCCCAGTGTGTTTTTCTCAGCCTCTTGCCAGCCTGGGTCCATCTTTGCTGATTATCTGGAGGTGGGAACCAGGTTTTACACAGCTGATCAAGTCCAAACATGGCTCTCTCCTGTTTTCTAAAGGAAGAGCTTTCTCCAGACTTTTCATCAGCTGCTGCCTTTCCTCTTTGAAATCTTAGTTGCCAGATTAGCCCCCTTAAAATCTGCCCGTGAATCCCATGTGTGTCACTGTTTTACCTGAAAGAGCTGTTGTTGCAGCTTTTCATACCACTGAAGGGTGCTTGTCAGGACAGAGCTTCATGATTTCTCTCCAGTGAATATATGACCATTTTTCTAATAGAAAAAAAGAGTTAAATATGTGAAAGGATAAAATGTCTGAAATGAATGAAAAATGCAAATCCTGAGCTTCTCTCTCAAACTTTTAGTATCTCTCAGGTTTGTCTCTGCCCAGCTCAGCTGTGTCATGTTTCCAGTAAAATGCTTGCTACTCAACCTGGCCAAGCATAAAGAAAAAAAAATAAAAACCAGTAATAAACAAATAAACCCAAATAA
>NW_008618010.1:0-7002 GCF_000691845.1 Merops nubicus
CTAAAGGATTCTATGATTCTACAATTCCACCTTGCCAGACATGGCTGTGTCTTTTCTGATCAATTCCTTGAACTCCTCTGTTGGTCCCATGATCTGATCTCCATTACCCCAATTTCAATTGTAAAACAGCTCTCCTACTTAATTTTTCATTCTCTTCTCATTTGTCTTCATTCCCCTTCAAAACATGAAAAACTTTAGTCCCTCTCATCAAACCTCCACTCATCATTCTCCCTCTTAATTCCCTCTCTCTTCTCCCAGGCTCATTCAATGTTGACTGCAGTCGGTTTGATTGTTCCTCCCTTTCTTCCAGTGCTTTTTCCATTTATCTTCCACTGGTTTATTCTATCGTAGCTGTCCTTTATGGCTTTAATGAGTCATGTCTAGCAAAAATTCAAACCCAGTATTCTGTTTTCATCCTTCATGATTTCCGTTAGCTTAATCACAATTAATCATATTCCTCTCCTGTTCTGTCATGAATCTCTCTACTCTTTGTTCTCCTATTTTCAGAAACTATCTTCTGGTGTGTTTATCACAGGATCCTTTCACCCTGTCCCTGACTTTCTCTTTCGAGTTTCTAAAGGCTCTGGTTTTGATCCTGAAAATCAGTTCCAGTTACTGCACTAACCATTTTAATGCAAACTATAGCATGCTTTTTTCCTCCAAATCCATACCGAACAACAGATTTCATATGAATCATAAATATAATTGGAAACTACGTATTTATGTCAGATAAGGAAACAGAATGTCCTGGACAAGCACCTGGACAGCAGTGGAAAATAACACAACTATTCTGTTATACGGCAAGGATAAAGAGCTATTGTTTTACTAGTCGTTGTTCAAAAGGAGGAAGAAATGATGTCACAGTGGAAAATGATCATCTGACACAAGTTTGCTTTTCTAAGCTTCCTTCCCCAATAGCAGGACATCTCTATAACAATAAAAATAACAGTGTCTTTTTGATAAGATGTGCTCATTTTTATGAAGTTTCTACACATTAGAAAGCAATTGTTTTCATTAATTTACTATAAAGCAACACACAGACCCATACAAAATCACTTTTCAGAACAGATATTTTCTAATCTATATACCAGTGAAGCGCTGCAAAATTTCTGAGATTCAATACAGCTGAAGTAACCTTAGATTTCTCTTGACATTGAAACTGAGATATTTCTAAGAATTCTCCTATCTTTGTAATAAGTGCTGTTTTTACTTCCTTCAGAAATACATAACATCTATCAAGGACTGTATTTTAAGCCAGCTGTAAGGCAGGTCTTTTTCCTTTTAAAGGATGTGTGCTTCCTATTAAAAAAAAAAGAAGAATCAATATAAATTTCATTAAAAGTGTGATGAATAATACATATGTTCAATCTGTTCTTGGCTAGGTAATGTAAATGTGATGGCAGAATGATATACAGAGATGTCATGCCATAATGACATGTAAATTTTCCTATTCTACCTGTATCAATCACAGATTATAAATACATATACACATCTACAAATCAGTTTATAGACACACAAATCTTGTGGATTGAGCAAAAACTGAAATAACTGTTATTAAATGTACAGATTTGGATTTGAAAGGTATGTTTGGGGTGTCCATGCAAGCAGGGTAAACTCTGCCTATGTTTGGCCAGGCACATATAGGTCAGAGCAAAGAGCACATATGCAATTTTTTCAAAGTGTTTTGCAATGTCTGTTATCATATATACACATTCCTATAACAGGAAGCCAGTGCCAGTAGTTGGAAGAGGAGGTAGACCGAGGCCTAAGATGATTAATAACCCACTGGTAACCCAAAGTCCTCCTCACTTGCTATCATTTTAATATACAACATTTTAACTCGTAACCCCAAGAGCACAAACTGTATTTCTCAGATGTGTATCATGTACAAAAAAGGGAGATATTTTCATTGGCATTTATATTAATTGCTCTTCATATTAGGAAGCTCCAAGTAAGAGGAGGCTCACAGAGTTTTACACCAGAAAGTGTAGATAACAGGCAGAAAGTAGGAAATAGGGGAAAAAAAATTACTTCTATGGTTGGAGAAAGTAGCAGAAATGTTGGAAAATGCCACAATTCACAGTACCTAATCTATTGCTGAAGGTCTGTGAGTTAGGCTTTGGTAATAAAATGAGCTTTATTTTGCACCAGTCCCAATTCTTTTTCAAGTGTTCCCTATAAACAATAAGAATTGTCTCTCTAGATGTGTTTGCACACACAATAAAAACAAAAATGTATGTAGCAAACAAAGATTTTTAAAATGTTCAATTTTAATAAGCTCATTACTGCTCAATACTCTGCTCTCCAATTAAATGGAATCCACACAGAATGTCAAAAAGCTAAAATGTAGCTCTATTAGGATGGCAGCCTAGCAAGAATAAGTGAGTAAGGAACTAAAATTCAAATTCTTTGTGTCATTCTTAAATCAGTGATGCATATTAATCTGAAAGGAAGTCTGTTTTTCTAACATACAAGACTATTTGGGCTAGATACAACTGGATATTTAAGGAGGATTTGTTGTGATTTAGCGATTGCCATAATGACTAAGTATGCAATCTGTTCTGAATTACTGGAGAAAACAACATCCAATATCAGATCCAAAACAACTCATGATATGTTATTTCATATTATTGTGGTTGGTTCTCTTGCAGAAGAACACATAAATAAATACAGCCTGTGAACTAAAAGGCTGTAATTTCCTCCGCACGATTTGAACTGCAAATTAAAAACTGACCTCAAAACACTTTTCCTGCTCTGCTCGATGCAGAAGTTCAGCCAGTCCAGGTAGGAGTACTGGAAAGATGTAATACTCTAAGTATTCCTGAGGAGAACCTAAGCAAAACAGTATAGCCTTCACTTACAGGTAAGCACTTACATTTCACAAAAAGACAAACCTTAGATATCATAAACTAGTTATCAGTCATTTTGTCAGTATTGGCACAGCTTGCTAGACGGGGAGACTCAAGCTCTCTTTCCTTCCCAGCTTTTCCCCACATTTCCATCTTCCCTAATGCGACCTGTCACCATCAGTTTATAATCTGGGTGAAGTGGAGGAGCCTTCCACCCTTTCTGGTGAAGATGGACATGGAAGAGCTCAAGTTCACTAGGCCAGAGGAAACAGGGAACATGACCGTGTATGAAGTCATAAAAGCACTTCCCTCAGAGAGGTGAACAAACCAAAACCTGTCAGGATCCTCAACAGGCAGCAGTAGCTTACTGCCTCAAGAGCTGTCCTTGATTTAAAGCCACACTGCCTGCCATTCAGTAAGTATTCAGGTTTTGGTGTGGTCACAGAATCACAGAATGGTAGGGGTTGGAAGGGACCTCTGGAGATCAAGTCCAACCCCCCTGCCAGAGCAGGGCCATCTGGTCCAGAATGGTCAGTAAAAATTACGTAATAGAAGCATTATATTCTGGCAACACAGCTGAAAACACCGAATTTGTTTGCTACTTCATACCTTTAATTGGTTCATATACTGCCAGAAAATGTTCATAACTGGAAGGACACAATATATATATAAAGGGTAATTTTTTCAAATTAATCAAGGGTAACACTGCTTCTGACTAGCAACAGGAATTCCTACCGAGCAAGAATTAATGGAAGAGGAGAAAAGACAAAAAGGAGGGCTAAAATGCATCAGAAAAAATGGATTGCTACTTGGTAAATTTTATAAAGTATAGAAATTGATAAAAATGGAAGGACAAAACTGTAGCGCTCTTTCCACTCTGATCTGCAATCAACCAGCAAAGATAATATTTCACAAGCAGCTTTCAAACTTCATTGTCTATCTAGTCTATTGATCCTAGTTATGCATTATTAAATTAAAGGAACAAATGCTTGAGCTTCTCTTATTTAAGTGGCTAAATAAAAAGTCACTTACTCAGAAGAGAACAGAACTACCTTAACAGTTTACAATGTTACTTAGCTGTAATGCACCATTTGAGGTTTCTCCCATTGACCAGGAGGCCAAACTGGTTCCTTTTTAGAGGACTAATCACGACCAGAGGACTAATCATGCAAACTCCAGTTAAGAAAAGGTTAAGACTTTAAATTCAACAAATTACAAACCCTTGCCAAATGCAGTAAAGTAATCACAGTAGGGCTGAAGGTAATATAGACCTACTTACATGTTTTTGGATCAGGTGGTTCTGCAAAGGCAGTTGCCTCAGGTACGGGAAGCGATTGCTGGACAACAATATCAGCTGCAGGGGCTGAATAAAACTGCTTCATACATAATGGCTGCAATATTCCTGCTTCCAAAGACACCTGCTCAAGATAAATGAAACCTGTATAAATACCCCAACCAGACTGTAAAAAAAATATAGAAGCCAATTAAAAAGAAAACATTACAAGATCAGTTAAAAAAATACAGAATTACAATTTCTAACTGAAATGTTAAATTATTTCCAGTTTCTGAGTACTTTAAAAGAAACAATTACACTTAAAAAAATTCTGCAATTTCCAGCACAATAAAAACATCCAAACCTAACAGAAGATATATATGACTGCTTTTAAGAGACTACAGCAAGATACCATAATTTAAAAAATACTTTAGCCATTGTAAGAAATAATATTTCTTTGAAAATTATAATTGGCAGCACTTTCTGAATAAGTATTTTTCCACCCAGAAGCTTATGTTTGTGTCTGTATTGTTCAGAAGTCCTGAGACTCATATTTTAACTTTACTTCTAAACAGAGCACAAAGAGACAAATTAAGATTTGGGTTTGTATCTGCTCTGAAGTTCCCCCACAAAGAAACAATTGTGGATACCATGAAAAAGAAATGCACAATTTTACACATGGTTTTTAGGAGTGCAGGAACTGTTACAGCGAGCCAGAAGAATACTCCTAACAGACACTGAGCAACACCTATTACCAAAAGACACACACATCCTTTTATTCCCAAGAATGCAACACCATTACAGTTCACTATGAAAATGTGTTATGAAAACTATGTCATCTAAATAGCTTAACTTTAAAATTCTGTTGGATTAAGAAGATACTGAAAAGCAGGTGGTGGCATAAGGCCACTACACTTATAATACACTGCATATCAATGACCACGGATAGACTCCTTTCAAGCACATGTAAGATTAAAAAAACCGATCCTTTTGGAAATTGAAAAAAAAAAAAGCATCAACATAAAAAGGTATATTATTTCATTTTGATTCTCAAATATATCAATATATTATGCCCAGACTAATGCCTCAAGCAGAGCTCACTACTCAAATTTAATAACAGCCTCTAATGAAGCCAAGTTCATTAGGGGAAACAGGATAGGTCTAATCAGACCAGCTATCAGACAATTTAAACTACAACATCTTAAAATAGTTTTAAAATAACAAAGTAACCTAAAAATGGAATAATAAGATAAAACATCTACAAAAATTACTAATTTAAATCAAAGTTAACTCTCTAGGTGACGCCCACAAGAATGAATTTTACTGCCCCTAGAACTGCTGGGAACAAAGACTTAAAGTGGTTTGTCTGCCTTAAGTTTTTATATCTGCCACCCAAGTCTTCCTAGGCTGAATTTACATGGTCAAAATTAGACTTCACACAACTCTGCCAGGGTTGAACTCCACTAATTTCAGTGGCCACAGCGCAGTGACCTACCACGTATGTGAAACAGGGGCACAACTGCTTCGTATTTCAGCTTGTCACAGCACCCCCAGCTCCCGGCATGCTTCATAGCCCTGCCCACGACTTAGGCAGCCACAGAGAACAGGCACCAAGATGCACAGACCAAACACAGCTGGTGCTCTCAGTTTAGGATACTGCTACCCAAAGTTGCTTTAAATGAAAGCAGTGATTTGGAATATTACATTTGTTGATTCACAGAAGCTGCTTGCAAAATGTTGCTTTGTTTTCATTTCATGAATAAGTCTACTCTGTGGGTACCTCATTTTCTCATTTAGTTATTTAAAATCTTTTAAAACCAGCCCTACAGATTTTTTTTCTTGAACTATACTCACAGATCCATGTTTGGATTCAGGAACATCTGGAAATGGAGGCTGTTCTGCTTCATACTCTAGAAGTAAAAAGAAGTACAACATTTATCCAGAAGACTTTAAAAACATTTAGTTTTCTCCTAAATAAACGTTATATTCTATTCATACTTATTCTGATTTGAAACAACAAAAATTAGAATACAACAAATATTTGTTTAACAAGAAAGCTAATGTCTTAAAACAAATGAGAACTTTAGAGCCTCTTGTCATAGTTCTAGGTCAAGTTCAAGGTTCTCGGTGATAAAATAATTCTTTACTGGGAGAAAGATTTTAAAACTTTAAGTAAAACACAGACACTTGCACAAAATCAACCATTATCTTTAGCAGTATGTAGTAGTGCTTTTCAACATGAATTCCTCTACAAGCAATTAAATCCCCCAGAACACTGCTCAGCATCACAGACTCCACTTAAAAAAAGACAAGAGCAGCATGCAACCCCCATAAATTACTGAGTGAATCAGGCTAAGAAAAATAAAGAGGACAATGGACTCGATATGAAAAAAAACCACACAGGTTACACAACACAGAAAATTCTTACAGCGAAACCCTGCAGGTTATACCATTCTACCACTATAAATAGGAGATTTACTGGCAACACCACTTACAGATGTAGTACGGATGCCTCAGCTGAATTGTATTAGACGAAACAACTTTACTCCTACATTTAAAAAGGCCCTTCTAATATAAAATACCTAATTGAAGACATTGTCAAGCACTAAGCGATGAGAACCCCGTTTGGGCACCACAAACTGATGATGCTGGTCTGTCAGCTTCCTCAACAGTCTCAGTGCTCTGATTTTAGGAACAGACCAAACTTCCACTATCAGACTGTGATAAGCTAAAGTTTTGTTTTCACTGAAATCGCACGACAGCAGAAGCCTCATCATCGCTCCGCTTCCCCGACGCCGTAACGCGGCTCCGTCTCAGGGGCAGTCCCGGAGTCGCGCAGGCTCCCGCAGGGCCCGGCGGGGCCGAGCCGACGGGGCCGGC
>NW_008618011.1:0-2561 GCF_000691845.1 Merops nubicus
CTGGCAGGGGGGTTGGACTTAATGATCCCTGGAGGTTCCTTCCAACCTCTAACATGCTGTGATTCTGTGTGATTTAATTAGCTATTTAGCTATTTTGTAGTGCTAAAATATATTGAGCCGTTTAGAAGTAACAGGCAAAGAATTTAGTATTTACTTGTTCAGTGAGGCCATATAGTTCTATCTTCAGTAATAAACTGTTTGCCACATACCCCAGATATAGAAAATATTTCCACTTATTTCCTTTTGCCTCATGGATACTTTTCTGGGTGTTCTGATGGACTATTTAATTCTCTCTTGGCTTTGACTAGCAATAGAGATGACTTGACTGCTGATGAGCAGTCAAAATACGCTGTTATTTTGTTTTACTTCTATTTTCATCATATGTTCAACTCTATTATACAACGAGTACCTTATGACAGTATTCAGAAGCAGGTTCATACTGTTGGCTAGAAAATGTTATTACAAAAATCATACGTGACTATACACACAAATATAGGGATATCTCTCTATATATACACACATACATGTACTTCCATACATATATTTTGTATATATTTACACACAAACTCAAAATGATAATATGACAGACAAATGTACCATAGAGAGATTTAATTGAAAGACATATATCAAAATTCAGGATTATTCTATTAATAGTTCAGATATAAATCATATGTGAAAAAAGTTCGGCAAATAAAGTTTTCTGTGTATTTTATGTTCTCCTCTTTACAGATCTAAAATAATTGCATCCTTTGTATCAAACACTGAATCACTTTCTCCAATTACCTAAAAGGTAGTTGTTGGTCTTTTCTCCCAACAAGTGGGATAAGTGATAAGATGAGAGGAAATGGCCTCAAGTTGTACTAGGAGAGATTTAGATTGGACATTAGGAATCATTTATTCACAGAAAGGGTTGTAAAGCATTGGAACAGGTTGCCCAGGGATGTGGTTGAGTCACCAACCCTGGAGGTATTTAAAAGACATGTGCTGGTTAGGGACATGGTTTAGTGGTGGACTTGGAAGTGCTAGGTTTGGAGTTGGACTCAATAATCTTAAAGGTTTTTTTCAACCCAAATGATTCTATGATGCTATAAATAGCCTCTAAGCCTACGGCGAACAAATTAGGAAGCTTTTAATTTTAAAAAGGTATCATATCAAGACCAAGATGAAATTTTGTCCTACCCAGAGAATTTAAATGTTGGCAGTAATTATTTGAAATATTAATTTTTAAAATTAACATATGATGACACTGTATTTTATATATTACAATAAATCCCTTTTCTTCCCATATATTCATATCAACTTATTTTTTTTTAATAATATAGTTAAACAAATTGTTTTGTCTACAATAAATTCCTTTACTAGCCATTGAATTTAAGGCAAATAATAAATCTTTCAGATACCTTTTCAGTTAAAGGGAAAGTTCAAAATTGTATAAAAATTTCATGGACATAGGCAGATAAAAAGATGAGGAGACATACAGTTGAAAACAGTAACTCTTTATTATCCCTTTTACTAGAGGGTAACAGCCCTGCAGCTCTTCATACAGACATTTAACACAAATTTTCTTTAGCCTGTTCCAAGCAAAATCAGTTATATTGGCTTCAACTGTCAATGAAACTAGTTTGAACTAGTACAGTTGACTGTATCTGACTTGGTTTAGGGCCGCTTTACTGAATCCTTTCTGCTACTGGTAGTCATTTCCAGTATCTGATAACATTCCTGTGGGGCATATAGGATTAAAGACAACACTGAACAGCGATAATAAACAATACAGAGTATTGAACAACGGTATAAAATGTAATAAACAATACAGTGAGGAGTGGCTGTCTTGTTACCCCTGCCAGATCTGTGGTGCTGGCCAGAAACACACTGCGGGAGCTGGTTGGCATGGACGTATTCGTCTGAATGTGTGTGTGTTGCTATACCTATCCCACTAAGTAAATAAATCTTATCTTTTATGTTACTGAGGAGTGTGGTTCTGTGCTTGCAGCCACTCAGCCTTAATTCCCCCGTTACAATCTGTCTGGGTCAGTGCTACATCAACAATCAATACTAATCAAGAATGCAGTTTGCCTCTTTGATATAGCTTCAAATCAGAGTTAAACAAGGGTGCCTTGTAACAGATGGTCTATGTACACTAGTAATTAACTTTTTTAAAAAAGCACAGCCTTATTACTAACCTGAGGAAAAAGCAAAAAGTTTTTTTTTATGGGGACCAATATAAGTCAGAGTATGGATTATAACATACAGGGTCTATAACTCTTAAAGCTGTTGTATAACCTTTTTCATAAAGATATTATAAAATTGTTATCTTTAAGATGTCCCCACTGCCTTTGCAATTTGGAGTGTTCTTAATCCAGTAGCTAGAGTATACTTGATATTAATATATAAGGCTAGGATCTAAATTTAGATCTCAACAAGCAAATCTGCTTACATACCTAATAAGATACCTAGGGCTCAATCTATGTTAGCAAGACATGTGGACCAAAAAGAGAGCATCTGAAGACCAACTAATTTGATTCTGAGGATCTGACATCCATACTGTATGCATTTCATGTTTT
>NW_008618012.1:0-4405 GCF_000691845.1 Merops nubicus
AAAAAAATAAATAATCCAGCGAGGCAGAAAATAATATCAGGGCTGAATCGTCCACCCTCCTTCCAGCAAATATGGAGAACTCCCGAAGTCTGTCAGGTCACCCGCATTTTTCAGAGAGAAGGTCCACAGCGTCGTAAGGGCAGAGCACCGGAGCACTGATTTTGCGCGGATGCAACGGAAAGTATCCGCGTTGCCACGGCAACCGCAGCTCCCGCTTGCGGGGCCCGGCGGGAGGATGCACCGCCGCTCGCCGCGGCGCGGAGGGGCCCTCACGCCTTCGGCCTTGCACATCCTCTGGATTCTCTGCTTCGCAGCAGAGTTTGCTTGGACCTGGCCGCCCCCAGCAGGCGTGTTGTATTAGTTTCATCCGGCTGCACCGTGAGCTAATTGCAAATTCTAACGTGTGAAATTTGCTGGAAAATCTAACAAGGTCAGATGATATTTTCTCTGTGCCTTTTTTACTTAGGAATCCCTACTGTTCGGTTTAATTTCTTTTACCCCTCTCCTGTGGCAAGGAGATAGAAACAGAACTATCTTCATTTTGTTATTCCTTCAGGAAAGACAATGGGAGCCATTTGCTGTACCACAGATCTATGCCCCTTGGTGGTTCTGCCTTTATAAGGAAAGAGCTCCAGTGTCAGCTAATTCCATCTAAAAACTCTCTAAGTAAAAGGCAATTCACATTTTTTTCTCCTGTTTCAGAAGGTCAAAGTAAAGACAAAATCCCACAGATCTTTCTCATTGCTTCCAGTTGTTCTATGCACTAGGACAATAGCTTGATCTCACTGACTCAAGGCTGGGAACCCACTGCTTTCAGGTTGGTTTTTTTTCTGTTTTTTTTTCTTCTTTTTTAAAATGATGGTAGAATCCCTCCCCTCCCTCTTTCTCCCAAGGGGCTTGCCTGAATCTATATGCTGTGGGCCTGACTCAGGAATCTATTTCTTTTTCCTTTCTTCCTGTGGCTGTGCTAGCTCTCCTGTTTCCATAAGCTTATAGCATTTCCAAAAGACCCTTTGGAATTGCAGCCCTTCTGCATCAATTCAGAGGCATGTAATTTTATTTGAGTTGCCTGACTTTCTATACTTTTATAATTCATATATTCTAAAACTAACATTGATTCCCTCCTTTTTCTTCTGGCCCCATCCCTGCCCAAATCAGGTACAGAAAAGTCTTGATCTTTTGGTTTAGGTATTGAATGGTGTGACCCTAGAGCAAAGCAGCTTTTGGCAATCTGTACTACACCTCTGTGCAGACACGCAATACACACACAACACACATCACACACACCCCCACCCCCACACAGAGAACTTTATATTTTTTTTGTATCTATGAAAAATCAGTGATACGTTCATCAAAAATCTAGATAGGTCAATGCCAGGGAAAACTCTGAATTGGAAACAGCGTCCAAAGGGTAGAAAAATTCATTTTTCCATACATTTTTACTATTCTTACAATTTTTATTAAGAATCACGTGGGTTTTATTATGAGTCATCTGATATGCTCATGTGATCCTATGTCCAGCACACAAAGCTAGAAGACATTTTCTTTGGTTTACTGTGACATCTTTATACTTACAAAACAAGACTTTGCTTGCCGCAGCCAGCTGCAATACACCAGAGGACTAGATGAGTCTCCTCTGAGGACAAAAGAAGATCATGTGTTCCTTTAATTGCAACTGCTCTTTCAAAATGGCACAAAAAAACAGGGAATGAACACTGAAATGTTCAATTTCTCATAGAAGAGAAAAATGCACTGCTTTTCCCAAATGTTAGAACTAATACCTTTAAATGCTCTGTCCCTCTCTCATCAGGTTTACACGAGAGTGTTCTTGCGCAGCAGCTCTACGATCTAAGGTCAATCAGGTTTTTGACAGAGATTTATATATTTGGTGGTTTAATTTATAATGTTAATAACTGTTCTCTTGGAATAAATCTAATTTTCCATGGAAAGGCTCTGACACTAGGGTTTCATACCATTAAAATCTGTGACTGATTTCAAGGAACTGTGGATATTTTTATGCTTTGTTAATTTAGGCATTAACTGGAGATACATATGCAGTAGTAGCACCTGCCTGCCTCATTGTAGGCATTAATGAGGAGACACTGTAATGCTGTGGATGCTGATGAAAAGCATCCAGGGAGTGGATGGTGAGGCACATCAGGACTCAGAAGGAAGGAGTGTGTCATGGAAGGGTACAAGAACTGCTCTTCCATTACTACAATTTCTCAAATCCCCAGTAATCTTTTATGCATGAAAGAAATAAATAGTTGAAAACTGAAAAGAAAGTAAAAAGCTAGACCAGTTCTTGGGCAAGTCAAATCTGTGGAGTAGAGAACTGGCCATCTTCGGTCTTGACATTGTGAGGCTGAGAAAAGCAAGCAAGCTACCCAGCTGATAAAAACACAAAGGCAACGGAATTTTTCTCACATATTTACAGTAGCTCATCTCAGTTGCACCATGCTGTACAGACCAGGAAAGAGGAACACAACACAGCTGGCTGGTTGAAATAGCAATATAATCAGCCTCCTCTGAAACTTCTCTTACAGAGATGGCAAACTGCAAATCTCTGAACTTCAAGATCCAGAGACGTAACTTGCGTAAATCCCGTGCGTTCAGAGCCTGGGCTCTTGGGCTCACTAATAGGCAGGCAAAGGCTCATTGCAAAATGCATGGAGGGAGAAAGGCTCCTACCAAACAGCTACTGGAAAACAATAGCTGTTTTGGGCACTGCCTAGACAGTCCTACTGTCTATTAGAGTTCTACAAAATTGGGAAGACCTCCCCCAGGCTAGCAAAGCATGTAAACACATGGTTAATAACACATAGCATAGTAGTCCCAGGGACTCCAATCAAATTAAGGTATGTGCTTACAGGCTCTGCTGAACTGGAACCAGATTGCTTTAGCTTGCTTTAACCTCTCCACAGATCACAAACACTAAGCTGGAAGCACCTGCATTAGAGAGCTGAAGGTAATAGGGAGACAGAGGAGGCAGCAGTGCACCAACAGGCACCTGCTGGAGTGGTTTGGGCTGATATTGAGCCTGGAGCGTGGCTCTGGGTTTCAGCAGACCGAAGGGTTAATCATGGTGCTTTATTGTGATTCTGGGAAATGAAGTCAAACTACCCAATCTCTGTTGACTTTGATGAGGATGTTCCTGCATATGGAAGGAGAAGATCTTCTGTATGTAGAAAGAGAGGGGCATAAAAATCTGTCAGCAATACCCAGTCTTCTTATGAGAGAGGAGCTGAGGGAAATGTAGGCTGGCTTATAGACTGCAGTCGCTGGAGTAGCATCTGCTTCTGATGTGGCTGAATTCAATCCCGATTTGTCACTTGGGGTTTGCTTACACTAGCAAGGAGTATTATTGACACTGCCCAAGCTACCCTTCCCACAATAAATACCCTGCCGTTGCCACTGTAGTTCTCCACATGGACAATGTGGTGGCTTTACAAAGACTTTGCTGCTTAAGCTCATTCTTTTTAATTGCAATAGGATTTTTTTCTCTGTAACACTAATGGGTAGTGTTGCTGGAACTTAGATTCCTCAACACCAGGGCAAAGCTCACATGAAACACAGTGGTTTTGTCATATATGGATGTCCCTCAGAAAATGTCATGAGCTCCTTGAATGCTATACTTTTATGTGAGTAAAATTAAACATACTCAGTACTGGAAACCTGTTAGTGATTGTTGATTGCAACCATTTTGGAAGCTATTATAGCTGTATCTAGGGACTTCACTTCCTGGCAAATTGCAGGTATCTTTGGACCATGTCAAAATTGTCAGGTTCAGTTTTTCAAGCTTAAAGCCTTTAGCTCTGTAATGACCTGATTACTCATCAGAGCATCTTCTTCAGACCACATCCCAATAGGGGTGTGTGTGCTAAAGATAAAGAATGACGTCTGTATCTTTTTTTTTTGAGAGAGAGAGACCCTTAATCACATGCTGTCTTCACTAGGAGACTGAACGTTTGATAAGGGAAACCCTGGGTTGTGAAATGAATGTCTCATGGGCACCTGGTTCAAACCAAAGCTGTCTGTGTAATGAATAACTACCTCTGAACATTTACTTTTTTGCATTGCAACATGGTCAGTCTCAATACAAGGTGCTAACAGTCCTTCAGGGTTACTCACTGTTCCATGTTTATCAGTGCTTGTGAGAGGGTTCCTGGTGCATGACCAGTGGACATTCACAGCCAACAAAAGCCATCTCCATGGCCTACAGAGGGGCTTTTTAGTAGTGACCAGGGCCAGCCAACTGCCAACACTTAAAATTTCTTCCATGCTGTCTGAGTACTGGGGCTGCTGGAGCTTTGCAGAGCCCAGGGAACTTCTCTACTGAAGCACTGTCAGGCAGAGAGTGCCTTGGGGACACTGGGGCTGATGTCATAGAATCATAGAATCATTT
>NW_008618013.1:0-18813 GCF_000691845.1 Merops nubicus
AAACAAACAAACAAAAACCCAAAAAACCCCCAAAAATCAAACCCAAACCCGACGTAGCAGCGAGATGAGTTCCCCCACACCGTTAGCTGATCAGAGGTTTGTTGTGTTGGGTTTTTTTTTCCCCATACTTTTCTTTTTAATGCTGCGTCTTTAAAACGGACCTATGGTACGTGCTGTTGCTTTAGAAAACTTTGTTTGGATGTTATGTTCCCTCTCCCAAGGGAAATGTAAATATGCTTGTTTCGTGTTGCTTCTCAAAGGATATTGCTTAAGGTGAAGAAACAGTGGGTTTGTTCCTTCTGTTCTGTTAGAGCGTTAGGTATTTGTGTAGTGTTTTGAGCTAAGCTTTGGGTAATGTGAGTTGCAGAAGGGCTCGGTTCAAAATTAAAAGCACATAAACTCGTCTTAAAATGAACCTAGCATAAGGAACGTTGGCAGTTTGGGAACTACTGAACATATATTGGGGAACCCACTGGGGTTTTTATGTCTCAGTGTAAATTTCTAGGATGCTTATCCCATGGTTTATTATGACAGAGATATTTTTAATTTTGAGAGATCATTTAGTGAACTTTATTCTTTGATCTTCAAAGCTGAGAATACACAGTCAGATGAATGCCTAAATGCAGTTGTTACTCTGAGTCTTTTAGAACTTAAAACTCATAAATAATTCTTAGTTTGCCACTTCTCTTTCTCCACCACGATATTTTTCTCCCATCCTTAATGTACCTTTTTTGCCTTGTAGCCATCTCAAAATTGATTAATGAAAACCAAAATAGAACACAAATATTTAATTCTGTTTTGCTTTTAAAGGTCAGTTTCTTATAATTAATATATTGAGGGAAAAATAAAACAGGATTGTAGATATGTTCCTCTTCACTCTTTCAATTTTACTGTATTTAACCTCTTTCCTGGATTCTGCCCCTCCCCCAATTAGATAAAACAGGGAGTGGAAAGTCATGTTCTAACTTCAGGGACAGATCCTTAAACCATTAAGAACAGTGGAGGTTTCACTGAGCTCAGTTAGTGCTAGTTTAGGGATTTTAGTAATCTTTAGGTCTTCTTGATATTGGGAGAGTTGAAACGCATACCTAAAAATAAGCACGTGCTTACATGGTTTGCTGTAATAGTGTGTATTTGTGGAAAGGTGCTGATCTTTTTTTTTTTAACTTTTTTTTTTTTTTTAATTTTGTTTCTTTTCTAGCCTGTGAAGTAGCTTTTTACTCTTGACACCAGCAGAACAGGCTAGAAGCTGTTAAAAATACTTTCTCTGTGGCTCACAACACTCATATACTGTTGAAAATGTACTTACTTACTGATTCCCACAGCTCTGTGTGTATGGTGTCTACTCTCTGTGTTTACGCTCTGTGTAACCAAGGCATGTTAAGTGTGGTGGTGTTCTTGGCTGCTTCAGGATAGAAGCTGGCAACAACCTTTCCCTAGGACCTGGGCAGTTGCTGGTAAGGTGCTACCTCCCCACAGCTCCCATTTGGTTTTATTTTTGGGGAGGTAATAGCTGGCACAGGTTCTGTGCAGCTTTCAGCACCCTGTAGGGTATGGTGCTGTGCTAGGAGCTGCAGAATGCACACTTGTTGGTGTTGTAGTGTGGTTACTTTGGCTACTCTCGGTAATTATATGGTGCTTTAGTTGAAACTGGTGTACCATGGAAGCTGAAAAACAAACTCCACTAATCAGGTGAAAAAAAGTGTGCACTTGGAAGCATATAGATGGGCAGTTTGATACGTTCTGTGATGCTTGAAATCCCACAGTGCTTAGAACTGAATAGCAAACTCCACATAAGTTAAATGCAATGAAATATTTTTCTAAATGGTATCTTACTGACAGTGCTCAGCAAGGATTGGGAAGAGGGTCCTTATGCCTTCCCTGTCATCCAGTGTTAGGTACAGCTTGGACCATTACTCATCTTCTAGATGTAATTTGCATTTGAATCCATTTTGTACAGTACCTGCTTGTTGTGGGCCCGCACCACTGATACTTTATGAATTTTATTTTCTCTGAGTAGATCAAGTGTCTGATTTAAAAATTCCTGCTGTGGTTATGAGGTCATGCGTCTTGTCTTATTCTTCATATTCGTACAGTCCAGAAAGAGCTTTTCTGCTTGTGTGTGAGGAAGAAACTTCAAGTCCTCCCTGGGTGAGCTGGAAATCCCATCTTTTACCTTCCCTCTTCATTTGCTAATTGTGACCTAGAAAAACTTATCAGCATGTTGAAAGGTACAATATCTACCATTTTACTCTTATTTCCTCCTTGTTATTTTCCTTCCTTGTTGGAAAACTAGCTGGTTTATTTGTGACCAGCGAAGTAGGGGTACGTTGTAAGTGTTTCAAATACCTTGTGTGCTTTTCACTGTTGTCTAGATGTGCTTGTGTTTTGTATTTTGAAAGATAACATTTTTAAAAACCACAAGTAATAGTAAGCTAGCATTAGTTTCTTCAGTGTGTTATGGCTATGATCTACATCACAATCACGAAGTAAGGTGCTGGACTATGACCATTTTCTTAACTGGGTTCATTTTTATTGGTAGTGCTTCTAGCTCAAGATTCATGTCTTGTGTGACTGCATGCTACCTGGCCATCCCCCTGTGTTTGATACCCTTTGTTTTTTTTATGTGATCCTTGTTACTGCTGTATTTCAAATTCTATAGATAGTGAAACACCTTTCAGCATGTTGAGGCCAGGAGACACCCATATTACACACCCTGGAGCTGAGACACAGAGGCTGAAAGATTCATCCGGTGCTGTGCAGGAGGTGTGTGTCTGCAAGTTACAGTCCAGTGCTAGTAAGATGATTTTCATCCTCCCTTAGTGGCCACTAGTTCACTGTGAATCATAAAGTTCATCCTCTGAAAAAAACACCAGGGGTCTGGAATCAGATTCCGCTTGGCTCATTTTTACAAACTTACTGAGTTAGCAGTTTTCTGGCATGTGAGGATATAAATTGGAAAACCTGTCTTTGTGTCCTTTGACTAGAGCTGCTAGTTTGTGATCATAGTTACATGAAGTGTAACAGACACGAATACAAGGATAATTCAATTGCACATATATTTTAAAAAATTAATACCATTCAATATTAGAAATATTGTTCTAACTTAAAAATACAGTTAAGTCTTGCTCACAACTCTGGAGACATCTCTGGCCATGCCAGTAGAACCGAAGGAAACTGGTAGCATTTAAGTCTATACTCTGGGGAGCAGTGCAGTTTAATGAAATGTTGCCTTCAGCACCAAAGCTGATTTAGAAATACTACAACTGTTAGGGCATTTTGCCACTTTTTTAACTGGGGTTGCACAACTGTTGGTGAGGCTTTGTGATAATATCAGATCACTGAACTGGTCCGGGTTAAAAATAACTTTGCAAGAGCAAAAGAAACTGGTGTGGCTGGCAGCTATATTTCAGGTGGCTCTTCTACAATTTGCTCCTGCGACCATTTGAGTGGTTGTGCTGGGTGTGGGGGTGCAAGTAGCAGCAGAGAGGTGAAAGAAAAGTGGAATTAGTAGAGTGAGACCTGTTAGCTTCTATTGTTCTTGAGAAAATAGTATGCGAGATTGCCCTGGGCGTTCCTGTAATCCAACCGAGAGAGAAACGTGTTGCTTGTTTGTAACAGTTGCTGCCCCCACCATGTCTGCAGTCTGTATTGTAAACTAAACCTCACTTTCTGCACCCGTCAGGGCTTTTTCTCTTGTTGCTGTGAGCTCTAGCGTAGGAAGGCCCATGGTCGGACCTGTGTCTGCAAAGGGAGGGAACGGATCCCACTCTCCTTGGGCTGTTTTGTCCCCAGAACTTCCTGTCCCTTTCTATCTGGGAAAGTAATTTGCTTTTTTCTCCTGCTGAGTTGTTTTCATGAGGAGCTCTTGGCCTGGCTACCAGTGTGAATCAGCTCAATGCTAGAAGCCACATCCATGAAGCTACATGGTAGCTCAGTTGTATCAGGGTGTGCCTGTCACGCTCCAGGTCTTGGCAGAGATGGTCCTACCTGCAGCAGCTGGGGCAGCTGGGAGGTACCAAGGCTGGCTAGCTGACAGGAGCCTCAGTTCTGAGGCTGGTAGCCTGTGCTGCCTCTGCCCTCTGTTAATTTGCTGCTGTTGCTGACTGGCGTTTGTGGAAAGGTTTCCCAGTGCAGGAGCAGGGCTTCTATTGAGTCATGTAAACTCTTGTGAAGTCTTCTGCTATTAGCCATGCGGCCGGGAGAACCAATAAGCATTTCCTCTTGGGTTTGTTATGAAGTGTTCCCCAATTCTACAGTTGACTTTTTCAGTTTATGCAGAGGATTAACTACATGAGATAGTGTGTCTCAGCTGTAATTTGCTCATTGCTAATGTTTTTTGAGGGTAGGGTCACAGGCTTTGTGTCCAGGGGTCTTAATATTTTTTAGCTTACTAAAGGTTTCTCCTGGTCTCTGTGTGATTTAGAGGACAGTTTGTCATCTGTTGGCTTAAAAATTGGGGAAACCTGTTTTCTTTTTTTTCACTCCAGCCAACTCAGTTGTTGGGAAACTATCCTAAGCACCCAGGACCCAGAGAAATGAGAAGCAGAGAAGTTTTTATTTGGGTAATGTAAAAATCGATTGCAGCTACCACTGCTACCTATCTCCGGTTACAATATTAATGAAAATATTTCTTTTGGGTCAAGATAGCAGTTTTCGTGGTTATATACCTTCCCTAACCCAAGCTCTAAAGTTGCAGGATTATTAAAAGGAAGTTCAGAAATTCATGGGCTTCCCATTACAGCTACATATGAAAATGTTCAGAGAATGACTGAAGTAAATGGAAAGGTTCTGGGATTCTCTGGGTATTGCTAAGACAACCTTCTGCCTTGAAAGGCAGCTCTGCAGCTGTTCTTTCCTTTGTACGTAGTTGAAGTCTCGGTTCTGATGTGTCAGGAGTCGGGGCTCTCTGCCGGGGGGCAGAGCGGGGGCTGGCGGGGGGCGGTTTGGGCTGCGCGGCTGCCGGTGCCTCCCCCCTGGCAGGCAGGGCTGCCTGGGGCCGGGGGTGGGCAGGTCTTCCTGTGCCGTGGTGTGCACCTGCCTTGTCTGCCCCTCCTGGGTAACAATAGAAGGGTAACTTCTCTTTTTTTTAACCTCTGGAAAAGTGTGAAAGCCATCTCGGGTAAGAACGCTCAACTTTACTTTCAGTAGTGCTGAGTTGATTTTTTTGGATCACTTTATTATTTGATGTTACTTCAGTGTCAAGTTTGACATTCAGAGCTCCGGTAAGGGACGCGTTAGATGTGTCATGGACTTTTGTCTTTAGTGTAAACTTTTCTTGTTCTAATGCCTTACAGGTTTGAGAGGGCTTGTGTCACGGTTTGTTTGAATATACAAATACTTTTGTATACATGGTTCTAAAAAATTTATTTCTGAGGCAATAAACAATCTTCTTTCTTTTTCTCCCGTGTGTCTGAGGACAGTATTAGGAGAGATTTATCTGGGGATGCAGTGGTAAAAATTTACCTTCTTGGCTAAAGGAGAGCTTGCCGTGCAATGTGGTCTTTTGGCTTATGATTCAAGGTAATGATTACTGCACCTTTACCTTCCTTGTAGTGCAAAGCATAATCAGCAAATCCATGCCTGCAGGTGCTAATTAGGATCTCCTCTGTCTTTCTTTGTGATATGTTTTATGTGAGTCAGTTCAAAGAGCAGAGGGGATGGTCCTAGTTTTTCTGGTGTGAAGACTGCCTCTTACACAGCCCACCCAGCTCCTCATCACCAGGTGACAGAGAGATAAATTGCTATTTCTGTGGCTCTTAATGGTGTTGTATAAGACCCCCCAAAACTCTAGGTAAATATTCTGGAACGAAAAAGGCGTGTGGCTTACCTTGCACGGAGGAGTACACCCTTAAATCGGACTTGAATATTCAGGTTCTGCCAAAACCAGCATCTTTGCTCAATTTTGAGTGGTATGGAGGTCAGCATGGATAATCACCTAAGATAATGGTGCTTGAAGGCAGGCACATAGAGAAGCTTTTGAGGGGCTGGTACTTTTAGTTCTTTATTCTCCACTGAACCTTGCACACAGTTTGAGGAAAAGAAGCTGGCATTCAGGGTGGTAGTGGAAGGTCCTGAGAGGGAAGAGTATGTCCTACTAAGTTCAGTTACTTTGTTCAACACGAAACAAAGGAAGTCTTATGAAGAGGTTTTTGGCCAGGAAACAGAAAACCTTTTCATGGGACTCCACAGCTTCTGGTTTTGTTTTTAGTACAAACATGGTGATGTAACAAGTCATCTTGCTAAAAAATGATACTTGTGCATTTCATATTATCAAGTTTTGTTCAGTGTAAACTTTTTGCCAGCTATTCACAGCTCACTATATTAAGACACTAAAATATTGCAAATGGAAAGAACATTATTTTGTATTTCTGAGTCGTGAGAGAAATTTAAATTTGAGTCCTATTTTGCTTTGAGGTGGTGCTGGTCTTTACACTAGAAACAGTTTGAAACTACTGGGAATGTGGATGAGTAAGGATTGTAGCCTTTGATGATCACTTTTTCTCTGCTTGTAAGACTTCTGCTGAAATGTGTGGTGGCAATCCTGCACAGACATGTGCTTCTGGGACTACTTTAATCTTCAGTCATGTCGGTATGGTGATGCTTAGCATATGCAGAATGCAGAGGTGACATTGTCAGAGAGGCATTTTGACATAGAATATTATTGCTTGGTATACAGATAATGGGATTTAAGTATGAGATATTAAAAGTACTTAAAATTAAAACACTAATGCCTGTGTAATTTTAAGATACTTCTTAAAATTCTGTTGTAACAAGACAAAACAAAGAATTTGGGAAAAGTTTTAGTGACACTCATTCCAAGAAGGAAGAGTTTCAGGCCTCGTCAATAAAATAATCCATAGTAATTCTGACAGGCCTGTTAAATGGCAATGTGAATGGCAAATTGCTGTTTCATTTTTGTAGGAATATCTGCTAAATCGCTTGTTTGTTGCTTTGTTGTTGTTAGATTTTTTTTTTAAAAACACTTTTTTTCAGAGTCAGGAGTAAAGAATGAGTAGCTTATAACTATAAACATTGAGGTTAAGATGGTTCATGTACTGTTTCAAGTCTGAAGTGTATTTGTAGGGATGTTTATATTCAGTGTCTTATGCTTCAGCACTTGAAAAAAGAAGCTCCAACAATAGAAGGAGCGTCCTACTTGTTAGCCCTCAGAACTTTAATTAAGTCTTGGAATACTCTAAACTGTCATCTTTGCTCTGTTCCAAGCTCTCTGTCTGCAGTTGTGGAGAACATGGACAACTGATTTTGACCTGTCTGTGGAGAAATATTTTAATTGTCTGCAAGTGTTAAAGAGCAGGTTCAGTGGACTGTGCTGTTCTCATGCAAAATAGCCAAGGAACATGCCAGTGCCAAGCCAGAGTGGCTGTTTCGTAAGGCTGTCCTGAACAATGCCTTTGTTTAGGATTTGAAAGGTTCCTTCTCTTTTTTTAGGTTACTGTTGTGCTAGGAAACATACCAGTTTGTGTTGTGTGTTGGTGTATACCTAGGTGTGGTTTATGTCATGTGTTTTGCATACACTTATGCTGGCGTCTGAAGTGCTAATGCAGACAGACAGACCCCACCTAGGACTGTCTGTTATTTAGCTCTTTGTAGCAGAGTAACAAAACCAGAGTTTTTGAACAGTGAATGAATACTTTGAGTCACCTGCTGCCTGTATAGCCTGCAATGAAGGCCATGTTTCTTTCACTTATGTCTCCTTACCTTGGCAGACTAGGTGGTTATTACTGTGTGAGCACAGGCCTTCCTGTTGTGCTGTAATTAGCGACAAGCGAGCATACAAAGCTTCAGAATAAAAGAGGAAACACATTTGGAACCACTCTTAAGTTGCTAGTTCTCAAATTCAGATTGTTGCCTTCTGTTGCAGCTGAACTGATCAATCAACTTCCTTTTTCCTATAGCGATCCAGTAAGTCACTAAACTAATTATTCCAGTGCTAATTATTACTCTCACTTTTTTCCTTTTCTGTTATAGACATGGTTGTAAGGGGGGGAGGCTGTAACATGCAATTGTCTCACTCTCAATTTTGAAAGAGAACTGTGGTTGCTGTGGGAAGGCTCGTGTTGTAAGATGAATGTATCTTGCAACAACAAGAGAGGAAATTGTTACCTCTGTGTTTCAGCAAGGTACATGAACAGTATTTTCTTACTATATGAATAGTTAGAAATGTTGTTCAGAAAGGAAAAAAGAGCTGCAGTCTGCTCTGTGTCTAAGGGCTCCAGTTTCTAGATTTAGCTGGATTCCTTTGAGATCTTGAACTCCATTATACTAAAGAGCAAACACAGCATGTCTTGCATGTTACTGAGCTCTGAATTTATTTTGACGCCTTTTCCATATCTGAACATACTCAGCTTCTTTCTGCTTCATGTACCTCATGTCACAGAGGTGACAGGACCTGTACAGAGTGGAAGGTGCACCTGAAGTTTGACATGTCAAGCTGCCTGTCAGACAGCCGTAATCTTTCCCTTAGTGTCTCCAGAGGAGAAGTTGTGTAAGCATCCCTACTGTAGCTGTGTACTGCGGAACTCGTCTTTGGATCTGCTGAGGAGGAAAGATCGCTGTCGTTTAAGTGTATTTGTCATCAGACTGTGACTGTGGGGCAGCCTCAAAGGAGCTGTGCATCATAGTAGTGTCCTGCCTCACATTTTTGGTGCTTGACTTTATTTACCTGTGGCGTAAGAATGATAATTTCTTAACAGCTGTTTCACCTCATGCAGAGGTCAATCATTAACTAGGAGGCAGCCGTGAACATCTGCACAGTCACTCAGCGCAGTCACCTTTGGCACTGGACTGGACTCCTCCCAGTTTGTGCGTACACACTGATGAGACTACCTGTCATGCTGAATTGCCCTTCGCATCTCACCGCTTGAATTGTGGTTCCAGGTTTGCTGTGTGGTGACAATCTGTGACCACAGGATGTAGGAACATAATCAAGACCCCTTTTTTGCTGTCATGCTGTTCGTGCTCCCTTTGTGAGTGTGCTGCACAGGCCTCTCATCCACAGCCTCTGCCTCTGACACATGTAGGAGCTGAAGTCTGGGTATTCTTTGGGTGAGCAAGGGAGGCCCTTGCTAGGTGTAGGTATGTACAGAGATTGAAATGGGGCTTCTGCCTGGTCACAGCTTTTCCATACTTGCCCACGTTTCTTGTGCGTGGGCAAAGACCCCCCTGGCTCTTATTGGCAGCCATGCCAATGGCAGCCTTGCTGGTGCCCTGCCTGAATCAGCCTTGTGGCACAGTGGTCTCTTGCAGATGTGCCCCAGGACACAGCTGGCAGAGGGGTGGCATCAATGCAGTGTTGGTGCAGATGACTGATAGAGAGGAGGTGTGCATCTGGGGTACATGGCAGATTACCATGAAGAACTGATACATGTACATAATCTCTCACTGCTTTGGGTTTGTGTTGAATTTATAAATGAACTGTGAAAGTTGCCTGTGGTTCAAGGACTGCCTGATCTCTTTGCAATGTGGTATTATACAGTGAATTGTAGCTTTGTGTGTTTCTTTCTTGCATGTGGTTGTGTCTGAGTAATTAAAGGTTCTGCTTGAAAAAACTTGGCTAATGAACAAACATTTCTATTAAATTAAGGCATTTAGTGAGAATTGTGTAAAAAAACCAGCATATGCACTAATTATGTATTGGAAGCTATGTTGCTGAACTTTGTTATTTTAAATAATAATCTATACTGCCAAGTCATAACCAAATTTCGTACATTTGCCTTTTAAAAGGGAGATACTGTAGACTAATGTATTTAGTTTTTCCCCCTAACCTTGAGGCAGGCCACCAAAACACTGGAGTAGTTAATTTCAGGAACACACACCACAGCAGCTGTGATAAAATATCTTTAAAATTTTCTCCATGTATGGCATCATTGCAGCTCTTGCTTGAGCTGAATCTTACCTGTTTCTGCAGAAGTGCCACCAAGACACCTAAGTAAAAAATTGCTTGTTGGCAACATTTTCAGCCTCAGCTTTGCTGTCTGTAAATGTAATCGTCCTTGCTGTTTCAGACACAACATAGTGGAGTTTGAAATAAGAAGCAGCTGTTAACACAGGGAGATGGAGGGTCAGAGTCCTTCTGTGGGACCTCAGAAATATTCAGTATAAACATTATTTCTGTGAATTTGTTGCTTCCACCTGTCATCTGTAAATGATACTTAGAAAGTGCAAGAAATTGTATTGCAAATAATTGCAAACTCTGAGAAATATTGTATAGTATCTAAAAAGGGACAATGGTAATTTGTTAATAATGTACTGGAGGGTGGGATCTGCAAGAGCGCTCCCAAATTTGTAAGGGAGAGAAATAAAATTCTTTAGTGGTTTTCTCTACAACTTCTGTGAGGTTTGCTGGGTGATGTGTCTTTGCCATTAAAATTAAATTTAAAGGTACAAACACAAAGTTTATACAGCACACCTGATGCAACTTTGCGTTTCATTGAAGAATTTTATTAAAGCTACTTGGTATATGGAAATGAGTAGCTCAGAAAACTGCATCTGGTTCTTGTAACCTCAGTTCTGCTTGTATTGCTTTGCATAAAGCAATAAAGGTAAAAACATTTCAGGAAGGTCAGTATATAAGGCCTAGCCTAAATAAGTTCTTAGTGTTAGAAACTTACACTTAGATTGTGAGGTTCAACTTAATGCTGTGCAATAAACTGTCACTTAGAACCTGGGATGTGAGGAGAAAATTGGGGTTTGCCCCGTCAAATCTATTTAGTCCTTGCAGTTTCTTCTGGCAGAAGTAAGGGATGCAAAGGTTCAGCCCTTTTTGTGAGAGACTTTTAACGACTAAACAAAAAAGTTGTACGGGCTAGCTGGAAAAAAGAAGAAACACAGTGTACTGGGTATGGGAGCGGGTAGGATGGTGAGGGCCACTGCCCACGTCCCGCTCCCTGCGGCTTGTGGTGCAGAGCGATGTGCTCTGCACGTGCCCTGTCCGTGGGCATGGTAGGCAAGGGCAGCCTGTCCAAACCGCCTGCTTCTGCCAGAGGGATTCTGAGAAACTCTGGCAGAACATAGGGTTTCAGTCGACACCTTGAAGCACCTATGTTATTTAATGGACCTCAGCAATGTATTTCATGCCATATATTCAATTGGATGACTTTTTATTTATGTCTATAAAGTATTGGAATATATTTTACTCTACCACACATGTTCTGTTAACCCACAGCATTGTGTGGATGCCACCGAGAATCAGGGGTGGCATTCACTTAGTAATTAGCAAAGCCAGCATGTCAGGAAGTTATGAGGTCATTCCTGATCCTCCCATCTGTTCATTTCCATTATCTCCAAGAGCATAGGGCTCTCTGCTGTGAAAGCAAACCTTTCAGTAAACCACACCCTCAGACAGTGAATTATTATTTCAGGTGTATGCAATACCTATTAAATGTAGTGAGAGGTATTAATAGGTATTAAATGTAGAGATATTAAATATAGAGATGTATTTGTTGCAGTTTTAATTTTGTTGTGCTGATAGCAGATGACAAAGGCAGGTGACAACATTAGCAAAAGCAACCTTGCAAGAAATGTTACTCTAGGTACCATGGGAAATGGAATAGGTGAGATTATTTTACCTCCACTGTGTTGCACCAAAGATGATTAATAAGGTCTTCTGTAAAATTATGTATACTGGAGCAAATTGTATCCCCAGGTATCTGGAAGGAGAAATTCCCTTTCCTGCTCAGCCAGAACTGCATTGATTTGAATATGGTCTGAGATTCTTACAGCCAGGAATTGCTCGGATCTCATACTGTGTTGTAGTGCCACACAATAAAATTGTAAGTGATTTTTAATGCAGTGCAAAACTAAGTTGAGAACAATGCCTTTTAATGAAAAGTCATGGAATTGTGTTTCAGATATTGTAAGAACATACATTTTCATATGGAAGAATGTATTTTCACTATGTAGCAAAAAAATATCATTTTTCTAACATTTTAGATACTACTTTTTAGTAAAATCTATCCTTTCTTAGTATAAAAGAGTTTTATGGAAACAAATTACTTTTACATATCACAGTTTTGATGTTATGTTCTCCTGAGGGTATTTTGCAATTTATCACAGCTTGTTATGAACAAATCTGTTGCATTTTATAACTCTTTATCTGCATGTATATATAATGTACAGTATATGTATGTATAACAACATCATGTAACAGAATTGTATAATATGTAATATATAATGTGGACAGTATGTTTAATAGTATATATAATAGTATGTATAGGTTGTATATACATGTATATGTATATATAAAACCAGCTTTCACCTTACTTCTGAAGGGCCTTTCTGGACTCAGGTATTTACACTTTGTGTATTTCCTTTCAGCCTAATAAGCTTACCTATGGCTTCAATACTTGCTTTTATGAAGATTAACAGCATATACTCTTCCTGTGTTTTCAAAAGTCTGCTCTAAATAACAAAATTCTTAAAATCAATTTTTTTTTTCTAGTAGAATGGAAGTGATGACAGAAAGTTTATGAATACTTATGGTGTAGTTTTTTCTGCCTTGCATTACATTATGGAGGGGGAAGAGAGCTGCTAAGGTAATTTCATGCCATATTTTCTTTGAAAGCGTAAGAGTGATTAAGGAGTTAAGGGTTTCCCCCTTAAGTCATATTTTGACCCTGTAAGAGGTTGAACACATTTTGCATGATTTCGTAGTTTTGAACACAGAAACTTCACGAGTTACTTAGCAGATGTATTGTCATCCACATGGGTGACTGTCTCTTGCTACTTGTCCCACTGCTAGAAGGAAATCTAGGAGATACCTTATAAAGGTGCCTAGGGCATCCTTGAAATTGTAACTCCAGAGAGTTTGTTGTAAGTGTGTTAGAATTATTACATAGTTCCTGTGCAACTCAGACACTGGAATTGAAAAGTACTCTTTCAAGTCACACTGTTGAAGCTCTAATAGAACTTTGCTGTGCAGGCATGAAACCAGTAGGCATTCTCTCTTCAGGTGTTCTTAGCTATTAACCAAAGTGGGCAAAGCTATACCCCAGATGCTTGCAAAGCCTGATGTTTAAGCCATGAGTTGCTTGGCCAAAAAGAGTTTATGCTAGGGGAAAAAAGAATTAAAATAGAAAGTATTTCCTAGGTCTCTTGCTGCTATTGTGAGAAAGTGTAGTGTACCCCTTCATAACATCTGAAAATGTGCAGAATTACCCTTACTGTTAACCGTAGTCAGTGATCAGAAGAATGCCTAGAAGTCAAACCCCATAGCAACTTGTTTTCTGCTGATGATTGGTGAAAATTTGTCTGTCACAACAGAAAAGGGAAAGCTAAAGTCTTCCAGGGAGGTCATTCTGATCTACTTTTTGGATGGTAAGAATTTACAAGGCACTTATTTCCTTGCATCAGATCCAGGTTGCTTTACAATATGCAGCTTTCCTGATGTGGTACACTTTTAGTTGATGAATTGAAGTATGGCTACTTGGAGGAGGGGAGAGGCAGGTGTTTATAGGGTCTTCTTGCTCCTCTCTCATCCTTCCAGCAAAAAACTTAGTGGATATTCTTCCCACTGCTTTACTGGCTGGTCTGCAAATTGTATTGCAAATAAATTGGAGAAGACTGGGAGTTTATGCTTGCCGTCTACCTGTGAAGTCAGACAGTATGTCTGGTTAATCTCTAAGGATGGGTAGAACAATGACCTAGAATAACAAGATGGTTTATTTTCAGAGAAGCCCGATTTCATTGCACTTATCTTCAACTCGCCCCCTGTTCTTCTAACCCCCTGTGCAGACAGACCTGGAACAGATACCTGGTAACATGTAGGATTCTGACAGTGAGCAGCAACCAGCAAAATCAGCTGGTGTTTCAGGAAGCATGTTCAGCTTCTGATATCATTTGAGTTAGTGCAGTTAAAGCTTCAAAATACACTTTATCATAGAGGATTGCAAGAAACTGAGCTGCTTTTGGTGGTTTTAAATATGTGTCCTGTGTGCTTACTGCTGGCCTCTCTTGTAGAAAGTGATACAGGTTAGTCCTGTCTGGACCTACGGCATATTGCAGGTGCAGCCTCCAGGACCTCATGTTTTTTCAACTCTTCAAAACTGTGCTTCATAACACCAGGACTTTGTTTTGGGTCATGCTACAAGCAGTTTTAAAACCTATTATGTCAGAAAAAAAATTATTTTAAGAAGTGTTTTCATGTGAAGTAGCTCCAGTTTTCATTCTCAGGGTGTTTACTTAAAATACCCTTCATCAGACATGAACCATTGTAGGGTTGTACACTATGGGTAACTCATGCAAGCTGTTTGACAATAAAGCATTTTAGCAGTGGAACGTCTTAGAGGAGAGAGAGAGCATCAACTTGAGGATGGTGGATGAAAAGAGCTTCCATTTTCTAGTCTTTTGCTGAACCACACTTTTTTGGTTGGTTGGTTGGGTTTTTTTTTGGTTGGTTGGTTGGTTGTTTTCCTGGTTCTGCACTGTAGCAGGATGCATCCGTAAGTCACCTACCTGCCCTTTATCTGGCAAGGTAATTTTCTGGAGTCATGACCCTACCTCTCCTGTCTTGTGTTTTCTTTGTGTTTTACTTAGTCTCTTAAGATTTTCATAATATACTTGTTTGGGATGACATTTACAGAGATCTCTGTGGCCGAGCTACTTTGTTAGATGTGAAATACATTGGACTATTGATGCCATAAACTGAGGGAGAAGATGGGCACTATTTATATGAGAATAAATGCTAGTTTTATTTATGTATGCATAAATATGTAATAAAAGTAACTTTTAGAGTATTGAGGTCTGAGTTTTGCCAGACCTGAAGACACAGGATTGATGCTACTTTATTGTGTTCTTAATAACTGAGAAGCAAAACCAAGATGAACATTTACCCACAAAGTTATATATTACAGAGTGAAAAACAACAGAAGTCTATGGAAACTTCAAACTTGACACTTTCTTTTAGTTTAATAGGCATCTTGATGAAGTATAAATATTCTGCTGTTGTCCTGCTCTGGCATGGGGGTTAGACTCAATGATGTCCAGAGAGCTCCCTTCCAACCACTAACATTCTGTAATTCTATATAAATGTTTAAACATTAAGATAAGGTTATATAAATGTTGTTCTAGCATATAATTAGCTGCTGCATGCCACTGTAGCAGTGCTTTTTGTTGTAACAGAAGCTCAAGAACTACTTTCTGTTTAGGCCTGATTCTCCCAGAACACTTCTAATCCTGGAGTGCCACCTCCTCTTTACTTACATCCATAAAGGGGTATATTGTTGGTGCCATAAACTTGCTGTAGCCCTCCCTGATACCCAACCAGAAAAATTTTCAGGTGAATATTTTTATTACAGCTCATTCCAGGTTCTAAATGAATCTTAAGTGAATCTCAATCTAAATGAATCTTAAAATCACCCTTTTAAGGGTGACTTATGCCCTGTTCCCCAGGATATGCAGTTACTTGGGATACCTGTACGATCAAATAAAATCAAACTGAATATACATGTTTAGCAAAATACATTCTGAAATACAATCTAAGTGGCTTAATCTCTCTGGAGAGTACAGTGACATTGCAGCATGTCCTAAAATTTTAATTGCTGATGCTTATACCCCATCAAACAGATGTTAGGCACAAGGAAGCAATCTTTAACTACCTGTCTCACTTTTTGTTTGATTTTAAGTTCATGACTATTACAAAATTCCTTGAAGGGGGAAATCAGATAAATTGCATGCTGTATATAGTGCAATATTTTTCCACTTAGAAAAAAATAATGCATGAATAGGCATTAGATCTTTTATGGACCACTAGCACTTAACATAAATAGACAAATAAAACCTCTTCTGTGGCATTTACCTCAAACTCTGTAACTTGAAGGTAGTGTGCTGCCCTCTTCATTGCTGCTCTCATCTATGGTATAAGTGGTAACCCAGCAGAAACTTGTATCTTAAGAACTGATAAGGCAGAAATGGATATCAGAAAAATCAGAATAAGAAGGGAAAACTGATAAAGCAATTGCTCTCTAACATACCAGCAGAGTTAACATAGACATATAAGTAGGAGGGAAAAAAAAGAAAAACAAAACAATTTTGAAGCCATTCCATATTTTACAAAAGTTTACAAGAGTCTGAAGGAGTGGAACCACAATTCTGCTGAAGTTCTGATGCAGAAAAGGGTGGTTAAATCAGCTGCCCTCCATGAATTCAATGATTCTGGGTTGTCCAGAATGCACTGTAATTTTTGCAGTTCGTCTTTTTCCAAAGCAAAGTTAAATCAGGCCATAGCAACAATAATGGCACTTTTCAAATACAGCTTTTCCTTGCAGCAATGTGGCTTGTATATAATTTCCATTTTTTGGAGGTGAGGAAGAAGAGAAGTAGTAGGAGTGTTACAACAAACTTGAGCAAAGGCAATAAGGATGTCAGAGACTCTGTACTTCTATGATTAGATATCTCTTTTTGTCCTGTGGGCTCCAGGTTCTTGGCTGACTAACTAAGATACAGACTCTTTTCCCGTAAGTGATGGACCATTTTCTTACTTATTTTATATCTGAAGATGCAATTGTCGATGACCTAGTGTGTTAGCATTTCTCATTAAAGCGAAGTTTCATCCATAAGCCTGTCTTAAAAGCATTCAAGTAGTTTTCCTTTTAGACCATTCTGAACTGTGGAATTTCAGGAGAGGGTGCTTTCATATTCATTGTTTCCTTACTGTTAGTTTTGCTGTTCCTATTCAATGTGGATACTTTCTGCAGCTATTGCAGGTGAGGTTTTTGTTTAGTTTGTGACATAGATGCTTCCACTTTGTATTTTTTTAAACAGGGCCTGGTTCTGCAAGCAGCTAAGCATTAGTTTGCCTAAAGCCATAGTGATGCAGGAAGTAAGGAAGACATATTTCTTCAGAAACAATATTGCTTCTCTTATTTTTGAGCCACCTCTTGTGATATTTAAACTTGTTCCTAATTATTCTATAAATGTCCAGAAAAACACCTCAAGGGAGTGGCTGTGGACTGTTTGTCATTCACTTACTCAGTCTTGGCATTATCACTGCAGTTTTACAAGTATTACACAGAAGTAATGATGCATGGTGCCAAGTGGTAGGAGGAAGCTATATTGGGAAAAGTGTGCAGTGACAAAATTAGAGTGTAAGAATGTAGTGGTGAAGCTTGCTTGTACAGGACGGCACATACTGCCACATACAGTCAAAATGACATTGATTTAATGAGCTGCAAAGGGAGTTCTTGGTCTCATATCTCAAATTTAACACTGATAAAATGCCTGCTTGGAATGTGTTTATGGACTATTTTCATGTTCAAGTTCAAAAGTGTTAAAAAATTCCATTTGACATAGAGTGTTGTGGATGGGGGAGGGGACAGAGGAATCATTCTGTATTTAGTTTCCTTATTATCAAGTATTCGTTTTCCTGGTAAGAGTTCTGTAACAATGAGCTGCGAAATGGGAAAAACAAATGTGTTTCAAGTTACTCTAAGCAGTGGTGGAATTTGTAGATTCAGCTAGAAATTGTTCAACAGGAGCGTGGTTCAGTTGAAATGACAAGATAGTCTGGATGTTGAACAGGAAATAGCACTGTGAAAAATCACCTGTGAACTCAGTGAGCACATGAGGTAACAAACCAGATTAGTGATATGTTTGTAGCTAGGATTTATGGCGTCATGTCCAGGATGAGGAAGAGGCTTTTGCATTGTGCCTTCTCCTCTGCGGAACAAGGAACATCATTCTCAAGCACTGCAAGTTGAGCGTTGTGCTTTGTGTTCAGGCCTTGCAGCAGAGAGCATGTGACTGAGGTCTGTGCAAAAAACACAAGAGGTGGGGTCCTTCTGTCCTTGAAACCTGCTGTACTAAAGTTCATACATGAATGCTATTTGTTGAAATTATGGCCATGAGATGTAAACGCGAGTAAATCACAATTGTGATAACCTGCATTTCTCTCTTAGGACACATATTTAAACTTGTATGTGTCTTGAAGAATACCATGCATGTATGTCTTTGTTCTGTGATGTAGTTTGCATGGTATAATAACAGAGGTAAAGAAAGGGTGTGTAGGGCCTGGATATCTGTGGTAAAGGTTCTTGCTGCCAATGTGTTGCAGATGTAACTTCACGCATTTGAGGCTTTTCTGGGTTATTGTGGTTGTGCTTTTTATCCCTGTGAGGCTAATTTTGGCCTCTCGTAACAGGTAGGAAAGGAGCCTGAAACACTTGCCCTTGTTCAGTTCGCAAGAACAGGGTAACAAAGAACTTTTGTAAAGTGCAGGGAAAAAAACAACATACCCCAGAAACCCAAACCCCCCTTTTCTGCATGCAAGTGTTACTTTCTGCTACAGAACATTGTGCCTAGACTTCTGATTGTATTTTGTGTGGTAAAACACCATTTTGAGTGTCATCACAAACACAGGCAATAATGCAACCTGAGTTGCTTGACAAGGTTTTAAAATATGCTCTGCCAACACCTCCCACTAAAGATCAATATATCTGAAATAACCGTACAGGAGGATGTTTTCTAATATTGACAGCATGTACTTCAAAAAGTAGTAGTGCTTAAAAAAAAGAATTTTTCCATGTATTTGTTCGCTTTGTAAAGGTTTTATATGGTTATTAAGCTATAGAACTGTGGCTTTATCTCCTTTCGCTCTGATTTCCTGCTACCAGAATACTTGGCATGATTGCTTTTGTTTTAGCCAAAATGATGCATACAGATAGTAGTTTAGATTGATCTGCAAAGGTTGCAGTCCTTGATGTATTCCTTACAGAGATGCATCAAACTAGGCAGTGACTAAAAGTTATACGTTGGTTGTTTTGGTGTTGGTTTTTTTTTTTTTTTTTTTTTTTTTTT
>NW_008618013.1:18937-28695 GCF_000691845.1 Merops nubicus
AGAGCAGGTTGGATTTGGGCTTGAGCAACCTGGTCTGGTGGAAGGCATCCCTGCCCAAGGCAGGGAGGTTGGAACTAAATGATCTTTAAGGTCCCTTCCAAATCCAAGCATTCTATGATTCTACAAAATGACAGCAGAAAATGAAGTAAAGTGGTTTTCTTCAAGCCAGTGATACTCAGCTGCCTGCTGAAAGAATATTAGGAGACTTGATAGTTAGTAGAGGTGTGAAGAATTAAAAAAGATTCCAACATATTTGACAGAGTTGTGTAGGACTCTGATTTTTATCTGTTTTGGCTGTCTAAGACTGCAACTGTGCTTATCATGTAGTGTAACTAAAAATCCTCTTTAAGAGTTTGGAATCACAATATTGATATTATCACATCAGGGCATAATATTGTGATTCCAAATTAAGGACAATAAAAATCATATCTCACACAGGTACACTAGCTGTACCTAGTACAGCTGTACCAAGTAGTAGGGGAAAATATTTTTAAAATGTGTGTATATGTGCGGGTATACATATATGTAATTTTTCACTAAATGTGAAGGCTAAAGTTTTGTCTGTGGTTTGTGGTCCACCTACTAATAGTCTGTGATAAATATCTGAAAGTGATGAACCCGAGGTAGGAGTTGTTTTTTTTTTCTTTTCACTGTAGGTTGATATAAGCAAATGTGATTTACTGTAGAAAGCTGCTCAGGTTTGCTGACCCATAACAGGCTTCTGCACAGGCCAATTCTGGTTAGTTTGCACCAATCTTTGCAGATAATATCTTGAAGCTTTTCTGCAGCGCAGGAGCAAGTTACAAGGGTTGCCTTTGCAGCTAAGCTCTACTGCACTTCGGGTTTGGCTGGTTGGTTTGTTTTGATGTGTCTCCTTGATCATAACCATGGGTTGATGCCATTTTGTATAGGTAGTAGTCACCTGACAGCAGGAGAATGGAGACAGGAATGACTATTTCAGGCCCTTTCTGTGAGATAAATCTGTGCTTCACAGTGAACTGATCTTCCTGTCTGTTAAAAATACCTGTATTGTCCTGGGGATAAAAAAACAAGTTTGTTTTCTTTGCTGTCTGCCTTACAAAATAACTTTATGCTATCAGCTGTTTATTGACTTTTAAAAATTATTTTTTCCTCTCCCCTGAGTATCCTCTTGATTATTCAAAGTCAATGGCACTGAATGCCTGTTTTTAATAGACCAAAGCAGAAAGCCTTTCATATCCATGCATTTGCCATTACTGTGTATTTCCCTTCTGCTTTGGCTCTCTTGCTTTTCATCCACTATTGCTTCTCATTCCTCCTTTCCTCCCAGTTCAACTCTGCACAATCTGTTGCTGAGTCTCTCCCTCCCCATCGTGCATGTTTTTCTCTTTTCTTTGTTCCCCATCCCAAATTTCTCACTGTTTTCACTTGTACTCTTCCTGTTTGTTCTATGTGTGAAAGTATTCAAAGTGAAAGAAAGCATGCTTTTCAGCTAGTTTTAATTTTCTTCTGCTGTGAGGACATAAACACAGCAAAGGAAGTGAGCAAAGTGAAGGTTAGCCCAGAGAAATACTTTCGGTAGCCTTGGATGCTTTCTGAGCAAAGAAGAGTGCAAGCCCTCATGGAGATGCATGCCATACCCACATATATTCCTCTTCCATCCTCCCACCCTGATACATGTCAGCTGTTGAAAGCCCTATTTGTTATGCAGAATACTGATGCTGCCTTAAACTTGCTGGTGGGGAAGGACATCCTTCCAAACCTGTGCAGAGACCACTCTGGGTGAGTTTGGGACCTGTCAGGCCCATTGATACAAGAGGTTGTTCAGAGAAAGGTGTAACAACCCAGGGAAATTGTTTGGGAGAACAAGGAATCAAGGATTGTTTAATTGGAAAACCTTGTTATGATTTCCATGATTTGGAGAACCTCCCATCTGCCACAAAGCCCTGCAGGACTTGTGCTTTACCCCTGCGAGGGGAGCGCATTGCTGGCGGCTGCTGGGTTAAGGCTGCGCCATAGCTCACGTAGCATCATCCTAGCAACTCCTTCATCCTCTGCAGTGAAAATACAAGCTTAGGCCTACGTCTCCAAACCAGTGCTTTCTGCTGGAAGCCATTTGCTTTGAAGGGAGATTTGGATAGTGTCTGGTTTTTCTTGCTTTTACGCCAGACCAGTGTTAGTCACTGCTGGTTAACAGCGAGCAGCTTGTTTTACAGGGGTACGGCACCTTCAGTCAGGCTGTGTGAGGCACCTCACAGGGTCTGGCCTTCCTCTCTGTCACTCTCACATGTGCTTACACTAACTTCTGCACACATACCAGCACATGGGCCACAACACCTCAGTGAAGATTCTCAGCCGATGCCCTAATGCTCCTCCTTAAACCAATGGCCTTCTCTTACAAGCATTTGAGTAAACGTGGTGCACTGTGAGAAAGCCATTCACACTACCAGCACCATTTTTATGATCTGCTGCAGCAGCTGCTCCTTGAAAAAAAGAGGCCATCTCTGTCTGTCCTGTGGCCATCCTGGCTGCTAAAATGGTGAGGAGGGGGGTAAGCATGCAGGGTGGTCTGGCTGGCTTGTCTCTGTCTCGCTGTTTTCTTGTCCTTTATTTTGTGGACCTTAGTAACTAGTGCAGGGCTGCAGGTCAGTGCTCTTATAATGGTACTGTATTGCAAGCAAAACTGGGGGCAGATCCCTTTTATTTGCTGAAAGTAGAAGCATTGCTAAGTAGTCAAAAATACTAATGAGTACCCCTTTTCTCTTACCTAGCTATTTGCCAGACTGCCTATTCCTAGGAACAAGATGCAAATTTAAGAGATTCAGGGGTTAGTGAGCACACACTGCTAACACCAGTGACTGAAAGGCAATTCCTATAAATACATTAAAACATAATAGCCATTTAGTGTACTGATTTATGTCACCATGGACTGAAAAAATAACTCAGTAACTGGTAAAATCATAGGCTGAGAAAGGTATTTAATTTATTTAATCAGACATTCCAGCTGAGTAGTGCTAGGTAAGGCATATCAGAAAGTGAAGTATCACACTGTGCATTCAAATCTCAAGAACACTCTGTTCCTGTGAGAACGTATTGATTTGATTGATTTGGTTTTTACTTTAGTTTATGGAAACTTTACAGTGTTCTTAGCCAGTGACTATAAATTATCCTGTTGTAATTTAGTTCTCTTTCTGGTTAATGATTCATAAAACAGTATGTGTTGGGCAAAAAGTGGCATTAAAAAAATATTCTTTTTTCTTTCCAAATGCTGAAAGCTGTTTTTTTGCCTTTTGAAATCCATGGTGTGGGACATTAACTGACTTACAGATAATCCTCTGTGGCTTTTCTAACCTAGTCGTAATGATGATTCTACCCACATTATAATGATACATTCAGAGTTATAGACAGTGCTTAAGAGGACTTCTGTGTGAAGGAAGGAGATTCTTATTCAGGCCTCTCAAGAATTCAGAGATCTCTTTCATTCGTGGGAAAACTCGCACTCATTTTCCTTGAAAGGGCTGACAGGTTTTGGTTTGTTCTCTGTAAAATTCAGTGGTATCAGGCTGTGTATGGTTCTGCTACAAAGTGCTCACCCCACCACTTGTTGCTGATGGAGAACTGTCTTCTTTTTGTTTTAAGTCCCATTCTCGTTGTGTTCACTATGTATTATTTTTTAACTGAAAAAGCTAATTTATGGGCACATGTATCCATTGCTTATTGTGATAGTTTAAGATTTTGGATTTTCCCATAATATTTTGAGCTAGATTATTTAAAGAAAACAGCTAGCCATTTGCAGAGAGCTTCCTGGGCCGGAAGACTGTCTGTGGTGGCACTTATATCTTGTCTATGAACTTGCATTTATTCATAAGAAAATGTTCATATCGGTAAGTGGAGTGTAAACCACATCTAAAAATAATTGAATGTTTAAGAACCAGCAAAAATATTTAGTAATGACTACATTTTACTCTCTTGCTGCCAAAGATGTTCAGGGACAGGATTTTTCAGTTTCATTTGGCACATGAAAGGCTGTTGGCAAACAATTCACTTTTATCATTTGACTGTAAATAACCAATTTAAATGTTTATTTTGAAAACATTTGTATCACCATTTAAAAATTCCATAACCATGGTGGGTTTCTATACCTTAAAACAGCTGTATATATTTCTTCCCAAGATGTGTGTAATGTTTTTTTAGTGTCAGTAGGATAGGTATGTGTGCTGATGTGGTTTTGTTTGTTAAAGTACCCTACAAATATATTCATAATTTCAGACAAGTGCCAAATTCAGTATCCTGTCAGGCAAAAACGTAGTTAGTTACTCATTCTTGTCTGCCCATGGAAGACTGATTTGGAGAACACAGGTGTACAGATCCTTCTAAGGGCAGTAACAACCTTTATATTTAAGCAGCCACATGGTCAGACAATGAAACAACTTTTTTTTAAAATATGAGCAGTTCTTTTGGTGCACTTAGCCATGCAGTTCTATTATGGTGTCTGTAAAATGGCTGTCCCAGTTTGATGACAGCTAGACAGCAGCTATGACAAATAGCAGCCAGTTTCTTACATGCTGAGCAGTTCTTTCCTTAATTGGTTTCAGAAATTCATTTTATTATATTACTTGTTTTTTGAACTACTCTTGTCTGGTGCAGCTTCTGCAATGATTTTTTTTCTCCCTTGAAGCCTTTTCCCCGGGTTCAAAAGGAAACATGTTAGCAAGCTCATTTAAACCAAGAAGACTTCAGCTTTTGTACTTTATAGGGCGTTTCATAGAACGTGATAGTGGTCTCCCTCTCTGTAGCTTTGCAAATGACTTGGAAAAGGCCTCTGATGAACTTTCCATGTACAGGCAACTGAGAGGTCTTAATTAATCAAAAGAATTTTGGTGATACAATAATGGTTCTCAGCTGAGAATGTTATGAGATGTTTTTTGGTTGTCAAGAATAAAGTGAGCTTTCTTTTAAATTTTAACAAAAATTAAGTTGGAGGGGTCCAAGGAAAATGTCTACTAGTTGCAGTGTTAACTTTCCTGAAGGAAAATAGGTTTTATTATTCAGTACAATAACTTAAAGTGTCTCTCATCTGAATTTAGACGTAGCTTTCAAATTCAGTTCTTACATCGGTCTCCTATATCCCTGCTTTAGACAGTTTATTTTTCACACAAGCTAGGCATCTGAAAAACAAGCGGCTGTTGAAATACACATTTGGGAACTTAACCCTTGTTGTGAGTTACTATAGATATTTCCCCCAGGCTGATCTTGATCTTAGTTCTGGTGCTGTTGCCCAGCCCACTGCACACTGCAGCTGACACTTCTTTGCATCTGTTTCTTAGTCTTGCTTGCTGGTTTTGTCACGGATGGACTTGCAACTCTGAGGTGATGTGGAAGTATGTGAGTAATTGACACAGCTGAGAATCGGTCTCTCGTTCAGCACGGGCCAAAGGTCTGACGTGTTGCGTCACCTTCCTCACCCCCTTCAAAGTTTCTTCCTGATCTAAGGAGAGTCCATGTACAAGCTGTACCTGCCATTGTAAGGAGTTCCATTGTGATTAATACTCTTTTGTAGGTTACTTTTTTTGTTAGTTTAACTGTAGTGAGTTTTTCTGGGGCCTGCGGAGCACTAGTGCCATAATAAGGTTGCTAGTGAAAGTGTGCGTGGAAGGCAAGGCCGTAGCAGTATCACCTTGGATGAGCTGAAATTGTTTGAAATTGTTGCAGATGTACAGCCTGAATGGTATGTGGTGATATTGTGTAAACCAGAAGAAATCATGACATGGTATCCAAACCTTTTTCTTCTTTCAAGACAGTACTAACTAAATTTAAAACGGTTCTCTGATCGGTCAAAAGCCCCTTCAGTATTGGCTAGCATATCCTCTGATGTAGTGTGTTCCACTCTTCAGCTATCATTTGCAGCTGTATGAAATGATCCTCAAATTAAGATAAAAATGGGATTTGAAAGAATTTAATTTCTTAGATAACCTTGCTAGTGAAAAACTTAATTTAGCTACCACCCAGTAAAAGCTGTATGTACAAGATTTATGTTTGCAGGACCCAGAGTATGAAAGCATAGAGAACTTGAAGATCACGATAATCCACTCCAGCACTGAGCTCAGTGTTTCCACATCATGTCCTCCTGCAAACTTTGTTGTGATTGATTACATGCTAATATGCAGATCGGCTAAATAATTCCCAGTGCTGTTTCACTTAGAAGTTGCTTGTGGAGAACTGATGAACAAATTACACCATCTGTTTTAGTGCAAGTGAATTATTTTAACCACAGCTTTTATGTGTTATCCACTCAGTCTTTTTTGGAATGTTCTGCTAAGCAAATAATTTCTGTTATCCTTGTTCATTATGTGCTTCTGTTTGCACTGCAGTTTTAAGTTGGTGGACAGAAATATAGTGAACAAAAATACCTACAACAGTAGGCAGTGTGGCTGAGCTTTTGTTGAAGTGGAAAAAGAAAGCATTGCAACTGTTAGGAAGTCTTTATTTTGTGTGCATTTCTCATCATAGTAATTTGTTCTGTACTTTTCCACTCGATATTGTGTGTTCATTCTGTGATTTTCTATACTTGGCCATAGCCATTTGAATTTCTTTTATTATTATTATTGTTATTTTGGAGTTTCAGATTGCTAAAGTTGTTGGTTTGACCAAATTCCTCTTTTGTACATATTCCCCACCTAGCAAGGTGGTATTGTTTGCGCCTCTGTTTGTGTCATTCCCTTAGAAAATAAGTAATGCTTCCACTGATCTGCTCCCCTTGTATGAGGCTTCATTCCCCTTCGATCTCACTCACATGAATGATGCAGCTTGCCTTGCTTCCCTTCCAGAAATCATGACCACTGTCTTAACGTGATTGCTGTCATTCAGCTTTGCATATACTGTGGAAGGCAAATGTAGAAGAATTTTCCCTCCGATTGTACTTTTTACTTGTTTAATCGATGTCTTGTCCCAGCATGCTGCAGCATTTTGTTGGATGCCATACATTATGTGGTCATGTTACCTCGAAATGTGATGTCTGGTATGTATTAGTAACATTAAGACCATTGCCATACCAAACCTGCCAGAGTCAGGGAGCAGAGCTGTGTTTTTGGACTCTGCAATGTCTCCCATGTGTGCCTTTCTCTGTGATACTACTGTGACTTCTATTTTCTTCTGTTGTGTGCAGTTTCATGTGGAGTGCAGACTTTCCTTCTTTCACCCGTTTCAAAGTAAACCCCATCCTGACAGTTTTTACTCATTTGTGACTCCAGTTGGCTTTCTAGAAAGATTGCTACTCTTCTAAAAGCTACTGTTGCTGGCCCATGAAATCTCAATTATGAAAACATAAGTAGCAATTGGGAAGTCTTCTTTGGCCATGTACAAATATGCCTTTCAACTTTGTGTGTTTCTCTTCTGTTACAAAATAGCAAGAGATTAATGAGGCCGTTTCACTTTGCAAAAGGAGGCCCTGTTAGCAGCTTCTGCCAAATACACAGTGTGACGTCAATTATATCAGGGATCAAATGTTTGTTCTTCCTGATTGCTGCTCTGGGATTAGTGATTTGGAAAAGTCTCATACGTCTTAACACGTGAACACCATCTACTGCACAGCAGAAAGTTTGCTCTGCCTTTATTGTTGCTGTTTGGAAAGACGTAAGAGATCCTTCACTGCTTCTGAGGAGAGCAGAAGACACAGCAGTTGTCAGTGGAGTTTAAATAGGCTAATAGTCAGTAGAGGAGTGAAACAGATTAAAGACACTTAGAATGCAGCTCTGAATTTGGAAATTCATGGAGGGAAAAAAAGCTACACCACCTCTTTCTACAGGAGTTTTAAGTTAGGGCTTTTCAAGTTAGCTTCCAGGGTTTTCACTCTCATCTGTGAGATGCAACATTTAAAAAATGCAGAATTTACAAATGGAAAGGAATGTGTTTTGTCAGACGAGCACAGTATGCTATATTTCCAAGGGCTTCCAAAATTCCATTCATTTAAGAAATTTACAGGTGTATTTCCATTATTGTAAGCAAGTTTTCATCTGAAAAATCATAGCAGATTATTTTCAAAACTAAGAATTTGATTTGTTACAAAAAAATAAAATCTGTAGTTATAGCGTGTAGTATTGTTATGGCTGTTTCTGTGATTCTGGATATTACAGTTGTAGTGTAGTCTGTTTTGCCTCAGATTCTTGCACAAGGAGTACCACTTTAAATGGAAGAGGGCAAGACTCTTGTTAGTTGTCACATCTCCCAGTTAATCAAATGGTATTTGGAGTATTTGTAAACTTTGACAGAGGTGCTATTTGATGAAGTTTTACTTTTTTGTTTGTTTTCCCTTTCTGAAAGCTAAAGGAGGAGGATAGAAGATCTGGTACTTCTTAGAATAAATAAAAGCATTATAATGTAAACGTATGTAGTTTACAATATAAATAACAATGATAAATTACTTTTCAAATTCAGCCTTCAAAATAATAATTTAAAAAATCAGTACTTGTATTGGCACATTTTAAGTAAAAGCCAAATACTGTGCCATATTCTTGGAAATAGAGGGTCCCAGTAGAAGTCAAACAGTATCAGGATCTCAGCATTTTAGTGAGGCTAGTTACTGGGAGCCTATAAGATCTGGCAGAGCACTGAAACTAATGTGTGTTATTAAGCTAGGTAAGTAAGGGTGGTGTGAGCAACTGAGGTGACGGAGTTAACAGTCTGAATGGCAGTTTTGTGATGTTTGTTGCTTGCTGCTTTCTCTATAGCTCTTGTGCTGTCCTGACATCATTGAAGTCCATGAGAAGGAGATTTTTTTTTTTCCCATTTTACTTCAGGTGTGAATTTCATCACTTTGCATACTACCTGTGATGTCTGTTTTGCTCATATTTTTGAGGCAAAATTTAAAAAATAATTAGATTTGTAGGTTAATTGAGGCTTGAAACTGGACAACACGATCAGGGTTGTCTTAGAATATTTTTTTTTCCTTAGGCATAATAGGCTGTACAATTTCTGATTGGCTTGTTTTATCTCAATGCAGCTGTTGACTCTGAAATTGTTCATCTTGGCATGAATTAGCAAGACCAGCCTCATCTAGTTTTCATTAATGCAACAACAGTACTATCACAAATCTCACCCAGAAGGTTTGACTTTCAATCACTCTTAAAACCTCCATAATCAGCTGGAGGCAGGGGGAACTTGGCAAGGTAACAAACCTAAACATTCTTTTTTTTCTTAATTTTTTTCTTCTTTTCTCCTTTACAATTAATACTTTTTAGACAAAATAGACAATAAAAAAAGTAGAGGAAAAAGATTTTTTTTTAATTTATTTTATTTTTATTTTAGCAGGAGAAATCAGTAGTATCTACAATGAAGTAAAAAGTTTGATCTGCTTTCACAGTTGGCATCTGGAAAGATGTAATTGATCCTTCAGTGCTTCTGGGAAGAGCAGAAGCTGCAGCAGTTGACAGTAAAGGTTAAATACACCAATAGGCATTACAGGAATCAGATAGGATTAAAGACTCTCAGACTGAAGTTCTGAATTTGAAACCCCATGGAGGAAAAATGAGGTTTTCATATTTGAAGCTTTTCAGAATTTGTAATAATTGTCTAGTGCATTGTAATATGTAAACACTGACTTCATTCTCAGAGTGGGTTGGTTTAAAACTATATACTAGCTTTTACTCCTTGGATGTGTCAGGTATGGGGACATGGAGGTATGTTTGGTCTTAGATGGCTAGATGACTTTCTTTAAAGAAGTAAATCTGTTCCACAGACTAGTGTCTGGCGTATTATTGGGAGAAAAAAAAAAAAAAGAAAAA
>NW_008618014.1:0-9220 GCF_000691845.1 Merops nubicus
TTTATATTTGTAAATTAACTTTCCACGTTGATCTGGGGACAGATCTTACTCGAGCGTCGGTTGAGAAGGAAAGGCCGAGGTCCCAGGTGCCTGTTGCCTCCTTTGAAAGCCGTATTTGTCACTGCTATTCCCCCGGCCGCTTGTTTGTCTTGGCGAGTGAGAGCTCGGCCCCGCTGGCCTCGGGTTGTCAGCCCTTCTCTGGCTCAGCAGCCTTCACCTGGGGAAGGAGGTGCTGGGGGCTTGTAGGCGAGAGGAGAGTGGAAAAAACAAACACCGAGCATAATTACTTGCACTTGTGCAGTCAGACAGAGCAGACTCTGAATAGGCTGTAGAAGAGAGACGACGTTAATTAGCATGGCGCGGGTCATTGCGTGAATTTAAATATTTAATGTCTCTGTAGGTGAAACGCTGTGCCAGTGTTTTACCACTTATCTTAATGATATTGGCTGTGACCAGAGCCTGTGTCTTACAAAGGAACCGTTTATATTAATGCAAGAAATCCAACTTGGGTAGTTGATATCTTTATTTTCTATCTACTTCTTTAATCTTGTAAGTATATAAACATTTATGTATAAGTTTTCTATGTATACATACGTAAACGCAGTTTATAGCTAAGTGTTATCCTTGTATGCTACATTTTCCTAGTGAAAGGGTGGAGAAATTTCCTTCATCCTCAAACACTTGTTATGGAATCAAATTGCTGCCATACCCAGTTTTATAGCACGTACACAGGTCTGCTGAGTGCAGCGTGTTACGGGATGGATCCTCTAGGTGTACAGAAGAGAAGCTGTGGGATTTGTAAGGGTAGTTATAATATTCCATGGGACAGCTTAGGTTGGAGGGGACCCTAGAGATCATGTAATCCAACCTCCTTGCCATGGGCAGGGATGCCTCTCAACTGGACTAGGTTTACTTATTGCAAAATGATACGTTTTGCAGATTGTAGGTAGGGGAGTGTGTGGAGTGGAGTTGCCCCAGCATACATGAAGTAAGGGTATGTACAGGGATATATTTGGCTTATCATTTAGTGGATTTAGCCTTTCTATTTAAGATTTTTATGCTTATGACTTGTTACCTATTCTCAGTAAATATTTATTACCTAATTTTAGTAAACAAAACACCATATTGTTTTAAACAGAAATCTCTCTTAGTTTCCTGTCAGAATTGGAGATAACGGTCAGCAATGTGACAAGGCCTTGTGACCCGTGAAGACACCGTAACACTCAGTATCAGTCCCTGCACATTTTCTCAGACCTTGGAACTGTTGTGCACCACTTCTCAGGGCTGCTTTTGTGTAGACAGTTGTTCTGGCCTGATTCCAAGTTGTGGGAGTCTTATGTGCCTGTGATTTGGAGGTGTATTATGTGGAGTTGCTTCCAGCAAGTGGCCACTCAGACCACGTGTCCTTAAACAAAAATCTCATTTGTTTTGCTGTTCGTCAATTGAAGTGGGTGGTACCTGATTCTGCATGTGAGTTTCTATGTAATGTCTTAATATTGACTTAAAAACTAGTTTTCCTCATATTAAACCTTTTGCTTTAGGTACGAAAGAAAATTAACCTGACCTTTTAAATTCTGTTTATGCTAGAGTTTTATTTGTATATTTCCAGTCTTTTAAGTTTTTAACAGTCTCATCTGATGAAACATTTTTTCTGAGTATTTTTTGTGAAAGCATCTGCCCACTGCTACAAATAGTATAATAAATGCATTTAGAATCTTTCTGGAGTGCTTTGTGTGTGGATTACATTGCAGACACCTTATCAGTTAAGTGTGATGTGTATTTTGAGAAGTGATTTGTTGAGTTGCAATTTTCTTCTTGTGTAATATATAGGGAAACTAGCAAATTCTATGCTTAGTGGAAGACTAGAAGACTTGAGGTGCTATAAATCATATTATGGAATTATTTTGTTTAACTTAATTAGTCTTTTAATGTTTAATTTAATCAGTACCTTGATGTCATTAATTTATTAAATCTTGGTGTTATAAACATTGCAAGGTCACATAGGTTTTACAGATGAATTGTGGTAGCACTATTATGGAATAAAAGGTGGAAATAGATTAAACTAACTTGAACTTGCTGAACAAGGAAAAGTTGAAATTGCATTTATACTGATTGGCTGGGAAAAAACTTAATTCTACATATCTAAGATTTTCTTGGTCCTATAAAAGTCCGTTTGATTATTTTTTTTTTTTTACCACATTGTGCTTGTCAAACTTGTGAGGGTGTGTTGAGGATTTCAGTTGTCCAAGTCACATGGAATCTGGAGTAAATGGATGGCTATGCTCTTGCCCAAGTCTCCGGAAGCATGTAGAGTGCAGTAGGTAAATAAATGGAAAATAAATTATTTGGTAAACACTCCCAGGTAGTCTGTGGTTGGCAAACACCTTGTGGTTTGCTTTTGACTCTAATAGCTGCAAGGTGACTATTCTGAAATAAACAGTTACATGGCATGTAAATGTGATGGTCTCCATCCCCAAATATAACATAGAGAATGTAAAGGCAATTAAACAAAAAATGTTTTCCCAATCCAGTGTCAGCCAGGGTTGAACATGAAGTGCTGTGCTCTTGAGTTGTGGAAGTGTAAGCAATGATTAACTTGCAGGTGCTCTGCACTGTACAGAATTCAGCTGAAGTGGTTACATGCTAATGGATCAGGCTGTTAATATCTAAACACAAGAGCATATGCATATTTATTTACTACTTCTTAATCATGTGCTTGATGAGTAGTCTGGGATTTCAAATCTGACTAAGCATGCTGCCACAGGGATATGGGTTAATTCAAAGTTATGTCTTACACAGGCTGCTGCTGAGGGTGGTGCTTGAAGGCATGGCCAGTAGTGAAATCCAGCAGTCCTCTCCCAAAACTTGTTTAAAGTGGACAAGAAGCAGAAGCTTTATGTTCTTCACAATGAAAGAGTGGGGTTTTTGCTTTTCATGTGAAATCCTGATATTCGAACAGAAACGGTAATAGGAGTAAAAGGTGCCCTGTACTGTTCCTGGGGTTTTGTTTTTGAGGATTGTGTGTTTTGTTTGTTTGTTTGTTTTTTTTAACTCCTTCTTCCGTTCTATATAGGAGTAATTATCCTCACAGTTGTGCTGCTCCTCTCATAACTGCAGACATAATCAATATGTGTTATGACTTGTATTCAAAAAAAGGCTTTTATACCTCTGAAGCTTGAGTAAACTTGGAAAGTTGGCAAGAGTTTTCTGGGCTTGTGAGGTTTCTGTAGAGCAAGAACAGTGACTCTGCTGGTGTCATCTCTCAGATATTTTAGTTGTTAAATAGAAGTCCAGCTTTTATTAGTTCATTTTAAACACTTAAGCATTTTTCCAAAATAAACTTTTGGGTTTATAACAAGTCTGTTACACTGTCAGTACAGTATCAGGAATCCTACTGATTTTATTTCAGATATTACAGTGTGTCCAACTAGCATTCCCTCAAAAGGTTCTGTCTGGACTATCACCCGTGTCTTGAAGACAACCACCAGCCATTTGGACAGTGTGTGTTTTGGAGGTGGCTGACTGCCTCTGCTTGTTTGTGGCCTTAGCTGACGCATCCAGATAGCAAGTGTTTGGGGGAGGTTAGAGGCACGTATGAGTTGTGGTTCAGTGCTTAAAGCCAACGTGTTTGTATTGACACAAGCTGTGATAAATGGATCCCAAACCCTGGCATCCCTTTGTAGATAGTGAGGTTCTTAGGTGACAATGAGTCTTAGAATACTTTGCCTACAGAAATAAATACTGTTGAAATCAGCAGTTGTTGATGCACCACAGTTAAGTAATTAAAATCCTAGAAAAAATTCTCTTAAGCGAGTCAATTACTGTGTGGAGGGGTGATCTTCTAAACTTTGCCATATGAGGTTGGGTTCTTGCTGAGCTTCGTAATTGCAGGTGAAAAGCTCCGAAGACTGAGAAGGTCATTTTAGGACAATACACATTTTTGTTTGCCATTCAAATCTATTAAATAACCAAGAAAACTAAGTGCAAAACCATCTTGACAGACTTCAGTGGCTTGTTAGACTGTGGCAGTGGTTGTGTTCATTTTACGCGAGGTGTGCATTTTTGAGCCTGCCATCACTATGAAGAAGATTCAAGTGCTAATTTCAGGAAACTGCTGTTTTAGTTTAATAAGTTGTCCCTTAAATTGTTTTGGATTTGTATAGCCCTTCTAATGTTTTTCACAGAAATAGCACAGTTGTTTCAGGAAATGGTGTTCCCCTAGATATAATCTAGATTTAAAAAAAAAAATCTTAGCTAAAACCTCTGTGTTTATTGTTGTTACAACTTGTGAATAGCAAGTTTGAAGAGGATAGAGTTAATCTGAGAAATTGCTAGCTGTATGAGTCACTAAATTGGGAACATAAATACTCATAATTTTTGGAAAGAACCTCTCAACATTGTTTTGTAGCGTCAACTGAAAAATACAATACAGTATGTTTAGCTTAAGACTAGTTATATTTGCAGTTGAAAGCATAGCTTATGAAAAAAAATCAGGTAACTTTTTGTCCCTTTTTGCTTCTTAAACTGACTAAAAGATAGCACTAAGTCTGCAGTGGAAGCTAGATTATTATAATGTTGTTTTGTTTGCTTGCTTTGTTGAAAAACGATAAAAACTTGGAGGGGCAAAAAGGGTAGAGAAGCGGCTTCACCGTGAGAGTGGTGAGACCCTGGAATGGGTTGCCCAGGGAGGTGGTTGAGGCCCCATCCCTGGGGGTCTTTAAGGCCAGGCTGGAGGAGGCTCTGGGCAGCCTGATCTAGTGGGAGGTGTCCCTGCTCATGGCAGAGGGGTTGGAACTGGGTGATCCCTGTGGTCCCTTCCAACCCTGACAGATTCTGATCTGTTTTAGCAGAGGACTTTAGAGCCCTAATGGCTTAATGGTTGGACTTGATGATCTTGGAGGTCCTTTCCAACCTAAAGGATTCTATGATTCTATGGCCAGTGCTGGAGAACTCTTCTTGCACACCGATAGACTGGGTAGGTTGGTTTGTTTACTGTCTGATGCTGAAGCCAGATAGAACATCTGGATCTTTTAGCCCAGAGAGAAACAGATTTGTCTCAAAATGCCATATGTAATTATAACATCAGTGACAACAAAAATTCCTTAATATCTAGTTACACTGAATGGAATATAGTATTAGGGTTCCCTATGTTCTACTTAAACAGTATATTTAATTTTGTTTGTGGACCTTCTGCTTTTTAAGCCTTGTTTAAAATGTTCTTTTCAAGTCTTTGCAGTACTCTGTGTCTTAGTAACAACACAGAGTTAAAGCCCTGTTATCTGATTAGGAAAAAGTCTAACATGAAACACTAGCAATGTTAAATTCCTTCTTTTTTATTGATATGACCAACTAGCATCCCTAAAAGTGACAACAAAGCTCACAAACATTCCCTGTGTCTCCCTACATTGATAAAGTTTCTGAGGTGAAACCACTTAAAGACTCAAAGCTCCTTATCATTTGGCAGGCTGGGCAATGCAGATGAGTCTTTGCTCCTCTATACTTTATTGCAATGGCGTACTGTGTTACATAATTTGCTGATATGCAGTATAGGTTGAACCAGCAAGTCTGAAGTTTTTTGTAACTTATTTTTCACAGCAGTAACCAGCTTGTGAGAAATCTGTGTTTGTATTTTGGGAATAAAAAAGACTTGTACAAAGTACCTATATAAAACTTTTCTGTAATTCTTAAGAGGACAGAAGGTGACTAACCTGCCTCAACAACAGGAATAAAAACCCTTTCAAAAATACGTATTTAAAAAGGTCCTCAGAAACCTCATTCTTTAATGCATCAGAAGCATTTTTAAAGACTTCAGGAGGGTAAGTAATGGTATGGCACGTGTTCATTGAGGTCAAAACTTGCTTGAATTAATGATAGTGTGAAACCAGTATGCTAGACTTGGATTGAAGTGATTACACAACCTGAAATTTCTCAGCACTTCTGGCTACTTGGGAGTTGTAGTCAGGAGAAATATTCTTCAAGAGCTTCTTGAGTTTTCACTCTGAATTTACTGGAATATGCTTTAGTGGTATAAAGATGTTTGGCAACTGCAGTATCTGAAAACCTCAGAAAACAGTTTGAATAAGAGATTGGTTTTGGTGTTTGTTGTAATGCAGTTAAATAATGAAGTTTGTTTTTAAAAACCAGCTATTTGCTTAAGGTGGCTGCTGCTAGGAGCTATCAAGTGCTATCAAGATGTGGGGTACTATGGGCTCGCTAACTGTGTGTGTGGAAATGTGACCTGAGAAAACAATATGAAAGTGAATGTGTTTGTTCACTAGAAGTTACAGGCTTTTGTGCAGCTAGTAAGGAAATGGAAAATTGGCTCTTCAAAATTAAAGATGTTACGATGCATGCTTGCTAATTAGTGATCTATTGTTCAAGTTTTGTGAACATAAAAACTCTGGCTTGAAGGCATCATGTTGTGTAATGCTCCTCATTTGTTTTCCTTTCAGTAGATGCATGTTGCTGTAGTGATGCTACTGCCTTCTTTTTCATGAAAAGGCATAATAGTTTCTGTACTGAGTGGTCTTATGGTTCAGTCAAGCTTTTTTCACAGTTCTCTTATCAATCAAGTATAACAAGTTACTATTTCAACAATGCAAAGCATTTTACTGAAGGTAAGGAGCTGGAGGAACGTATTTCATGAGAAGATATTGCTTAGTTTAACTGTAGTGAACAGCTGTTGAATGATACATTATTTTTTAACTGCCACTACTGTGAATATCTTACTTGTCTGGAGATACAAATAAAGGAGTGCAGGGAAAGGTAAAAAAAAAGTTGTTTTTTTTTTCTAGCTTGAGGTTCAAAGTGTATCCAATACTTTGTAACACAAGCCAAAAAAAAGGAAACTAATCTAACAAAAAACAAAACCAGAAAAACCCCAACAAACCAATCCTCCCCCCAAAAACCCCAAAACAATGGGCTTTTGTGTAGGGAATTGCAATTTTAAAAAGACTGGTAGTACTTTCACCATACTACTAGATACAAATCACAGCGTAATTTGACCCCACACACTGTTGTGGCTTCAACACTTTTCAAGAAAACTTTTTTTTTTATCCTCTTCAAATGATCCTATAATGCTGTTGCATGCAGGTCTTTGGAGGTTTGAGTGCTCTGCTATGCTAGATCCTTTTTCCACCTTTTAATTGTTCTTCTATGGAGAAAAAAAAAGAACTTCCAGAATTAAATCTAAATATAAATGTATAAAACACACCTGTCAGTTCTTGAGACAGTGGCTTACTGCTACGAGGCTTTTCTCTGCTGTTAAGGGCTGTAAGAATCTACTGTAAGGCAGCTGGACAGTGCATCAGATAGCCAAAGTTAATGATTTTAATAGGAGCATAACAATGAGTTTTGTTGTGGAGATAACCAAATAGAATTTCAGGGTGCATACTTCCTTCTGGGTACTTTAGTATTAAACAACCCACAGTTTGTCAGAGAAGACTAAGTATGCTAAATTTCTGGTGTTTCTTCAAAGCTAGCAAGGATGTTTCCTCAAGGCTGTTCCCTCAATAAGATAGTGACAGTAGTTTTAAACATAGCTGCTATAAATAAAGTCTTTGACATTGTTTTCCTATGTTTTTGTTCTGGAATTGCATTTTGTCCACTTCCTCCTATTACAGCACAATCTCTAGGACAACACCTAATTAAAGAACGTGTTCCTCGTGTGGAACAGTCAAGATTCAGTGTACAAACAGATGATGAGGAATAGAATACATCTTAAGCAGAGGATCTTAAACTAATACTCATTGACTTGCCTCGGCATCTGGCTTCAAGTTATTAAGAGAGAAGGTGATAGATTTTTTTTACTCATTTGAGTTTCACCATGTGTAGTGTCTATGTCATAAAGCTCAAGTCTAAACAAGAGCTGGATAGTGCTACGGAAAGAGGCACCTGCGAATAGCATGTTTTCTCTGAACATTGTTCTTTGCTTCTTGGATGGCATTTAATTTTTTATGATGCTGTTATTACCAGGGGCTGATTTCTGCGTTTAGTGTTAATGTTCTGGTTGAGTAAATCCTAAACCACTATATTACAAACAAAATTTTAGTTTACCAGTTTCAGCTTTAATTTTGTGTGGTTCACTTGGACTATAAACAATATTTTCATGTTTTTTATATAAGGCTTACAATAACTTTTCTTTCCACAAGAGAACAATTCGGTTTTCCTTTAGACCTACTGAAGCGGTTTGTGTTGACTAGAAATACCTTTTTTCAAGCATTAAAAATATTTTGTGGAAGTATCCTTTTCTATATCTTCGCATTGAAATTTTTATTTATTTTAAAAATAGTGGTTTATTCTGAAGAAAAGTCTGTGGCATAACAATGAGTCAAGATAGAACCTACAGGCAGGGAATTTTTAATCAAAATTACTTTCAAGTAAGAGAACTAGTGGTAATATTTCCATGACTTTGGAAAGTGTAGATGGCTACCACTTCTCCATTTGTCATTTATAAATTAAAGAGCTTGGGTATTTTGACAAGGCCATAAAACTTGTCAGTGATGATCAGCTGTTTAATTACCTGCTGCTCCTGGTAAAGAGTGTACTAGGACCTGTGTAGACCTGTTGTCAGGAGTAGGATGACAAAAGAGTGTCCCTGAATGATTTTCCAGAAGCATGACTCACTGCTGGCCAGCCTCTGCAGTGTGAATGAGAAGTGCTGCTTGTTGGCAACACTGAATGGACACTTGGTCTCAAAACTTTACTGATTTCCTCCCTCTCAAACAACAGTCATTCAGGATGCTCAGTTTATGCTGTAGCAGACAGGGATTACGTGGTGGGTGCTGCTGGGGCATGTTCATTCTTTGGCGTGGGTGGAAAGTCAGAGGGATGCTCTGTGCTGCCTGCTCCCCTCCTGGGGCAGTGTCTCCTGGCTGCTGCGGTGCAGGGACAGGAGGGGGCCGGGCACCCGTGGTGGCATTTCCCAGCACCCACTGGGCAGTGGTAGCTAAGGAAGGGTGCTTGTCCACCCTTGTATCAGCTTGTGTCTTGAAAGAACATGACTTTTGGTAAGCAGCATATATATTCTGAAAGTGTGGTGGATGAGATCCTGCTATCAGGATGAATAAATGAATAAATGCATTGTGATGCCCTGCTATTATGTTACAGAAAACACCAGAAGCAGGTTTTTCTAAGATCCTGAGGTTGTCGAGGGGAAGGAGTCCAACGTGTTAATGATGCTTTCAGATATTAGACTGGTAATCATAGAATCCTTTAGGTT
>NW_008618015.1:0-3618 GCF_000691845.1 Merops nubicus
CCTGCCCGCAGGCGCCGCTGTCCTCGGCCCCAGAAGGGCTCCTCTGGGGCTCTGCCTTAGCAGCTGGCAGCCCGACAGAGCTGAGCTCTCACCCTCGGGCTCTGGGGAGCACAAAGTCTGCCAGGCTTGAAGTGCAATTGCTGCCAGCTGGTCGGGAGAGCTGCCCCTCTAATTAACACAAGTGCCTAATGAGAGTGGTAATCAGTGAAGAAGTGGATTGCTGGTGCACAAGGGTGAACGCAGCACGGCTGAACGTGGTCAGGGAGGTGTTGCCCTCCGTGCCCACCAGGGGGACGGCGGTGCAGCATGGGGGAGAAAAGATGGAGCTCTGCCCCCGAGGTGGGGGTGGGGAGCAGTGGGCTAGGCTTGGAGCGCAGCCTGCTGCTGTCCAGGCTCTTCGGTGGTTTGCAGGATGTCTCTAGAAACCCACAACAAGGGCTCTGCTCTTGGCTCACACTGGGTTCCTCTTCCAGCTGCGGTGGTGGGTAGGAGGAACAGGGGCCGGGCCGAAGTGTTTCCTCCAAAGCAGTTACAGATTAAGATAAGCTCCAGTGTTGCAAGTAATGGCTTCCCTTTTTATTCTTCCTTTTTCATTTTCAGGTCCTTGTTGTTGACCTTGTAAATAACCGGTTTCTGAGACAGGTGAGAAGAGCTATTTCATATCCTTCATCTTCTCCCTTTCCACCACACCTTACCTCCATCTGAGCTTGCTGACCTGGCCAGCTGGCTGGACTGCTTACTCCCATGGAAATTGAGGCAGGCTTTGTGTTTGGCAGCATTATAGGGGTTGCTGTGTACATGTAATATCTGCATCCCAAACCACAGCTGTTGAGGACCAAATCACTATGTTTTATCTCTGTGTGTTTTTTTTTTTTTAAAGAGGGGAAACAGTGGCACTTGAGCACCATGCATCCTTCAGTGGCATCCTGTAAGGCTGAGGCAGAGCTGGCAGGCCTCGGCTCAGCCCAATCTGCTGGGGAGCAGCTCAGGCTCTCCCCATCCGTGTCTGTCAGTCCATCTCCTACTGCACACCCGGTCCTGGGTGGGGAAGGGGCCCCTGGTGGTGTCTTCAAATTCTTCCTCACTCCACACCTTGCACTGGATGGATCACGGGTCAGAAGCTCGTAGATGGTACCCTGTGTGTTGCTCTGCAGCTGAGGCTGCCTGCTGAGTTTTACTTCCCTTTGCTGTGAGAGGAAGGGCAGGATACTGAAGGGAAGAGGATAGAAGAGCAAAGGTACTCCTGGCCCGAGAATCTAGTTTTGCCCCAGGGCAATTTGGCAGTTGCTGAGCAGTGCTGGCTGCATCTGTCTCTCTCATGACTCAGTTCCCAGGGGTGGGGTGGGACGAGTGCAGCTCCTGCTGCAGGGAGTAGCATGTGGGTGCAGGCCACTCCTATGGCGCAGTTCTCACTTGCATGCTGCCTTAGCTTAGGGACAGGCTTCACTTTGCTCCCCTCTTTTGGAGGTTTAAACTAAGTCATGCTGTCTCAGCCAGGGCTGTAGGAGATTGCACACAGTCCCCAGCAGTGCCTTGGTTTCTTTGCTCTGCAGGAGCTGGTTATGCCTCTGTAACGCCAGCGGTGCCTGAGCAGAGCCGAGTTGGGGGGGTGTCGTGTTCACCTGGCTGTGTGCCAGCATTGTTCACACTCGTCCTCATTGTGGTGGTGCAAGTGCTCGCAGGTGGGCCATGGGCCAATGGTGAGACCCACCTGGTAGCCTCTCAAGATGGACAGCTGAAATTCTTCCAGAATAGGGGAATATTTAGAAAAAGACACCCCCTTTCTCCTTCCTTTTGTGTTTCTTGTTAGTCCTGCACTGGGAGGTGCTGGGAACACGCCAAACATACTACACCCTCTCCCTCTTCCTTTTCTCACAGTTCATTTTTAGTGCTCCCCCTGCCGTGCTGGGGATGGGATAGGAGCTTGTGAGGAGATGTCAGGAGCCAGCTGTGTCAGGCCATGGGCCCTGAGTAGGTGGCTCTGTCTTACAGATGGAAGATGAGGACTCCATCCTGCCCCGCAAACTGCAGACCGCCCTAGAACACATTTTGGAGCAGAGGAACGAGCTGGCGAGTGACAAGGAGGAAAGCCCTGTCAATGGCAAGCAGGGTAAAGCACAGTGCCTTTCAGCTTAAACCACGTCTTTTCCTGCCTCTTTTTCTCCTGTTGCTTCTTAGGGAGAATTAAGCTTGTGTTGAATTTAACACCACAGAAACTGGAGGTAGGTCAGGATTTTGGTTGAAGGTATATTAAATATTCCGTTTGCAGCAGGGACAGTTCTCTTTGTGTGAAGATAAACAATACTTGCCCCTTCCCAGCTGTGTCTGTCCTTCCCTTGCAGCCCCAGGGAACACCTGCTCTCTGTGCAGTGGGGTTCCCTCTGCTGCTAACCATGTAAGTGGTGCAGGCTCCTCTGGGGAACAGTCCACCTCCAGAGCTGCACTCTTGGAGGTAGCCGTGCGGCTCACAGGCGACTGGGCTGACACAGCTCTTTGGGGGACAACATGAGCAGCTCCTGGTTGCAGGGGAGCCAAGACAAAGCTTGGTGGGTTTCAAAGTAGTAGCAGTCTGATCCTCTTCCACAGCAAGTGCTTCCTAGAATGTTGTCTCTCTTGGCCAGCTTTTTCTGCTCAGACCAGATCTGAAAAAAGCCAAAGAATTTGTAGCCAGGGCTTTTCCTAGCACATCCTTACTGCACTGTCCTCACCACCGCCTCTTTGTTTGCCCCTTAGAGACCAACCCTTTGAATGAGGTGGTGTCTGAGGCCTTTGTCCGTTTCTTTGTGGAGATCGTGGGCCACTACTCCCTCTTCCTGACCCCCACGGAGCGAGAGGAGCGGACCCTGCAGCGCGAGGCTTTCCGCAAGTCTGTCTCCTCCAAGAGCCTCCGACGCTTCCTGGAGGTCTTCATGGAGACACAGATGTTCGGGGGCTTCATTCAGGAGCGGGAGCTGCGGAAGCAGGGGGTCAGAGGTGAGGGGCTCTGCCTGGGCTCTGCAGTTGTGGAAACTGCTGTTGCTCCTGTGAGAGCCGGGAGGTGCTCGCCAGCCCCAGCACCGTGGCTGGAGGCCGTGTTGTCTGTGCTGAGGGAGGTGGCTGGGAACAGCTAGAGCAGGCTGATGGTTTCTTCTGACACCCTTGCGTGGCCTTCATGGAGTCACTGGGGACTTCTTGTCTCTGTTCCCTTGTCTCACCAAAGGGGCAAATCACCTCACACGAGCGTGGTGAGACAGTGTTTGCGCAGCGCGTGGAAACCAGCTGTTGGAGAACAGGGGCTTTTGGGGCATCACCTGGTAGTTTCTCATTGAGGCTGGGGTTACAGGCGCCCTTCACCGCTGCAGTAAGGGACGTAAAGCGGGATCCTCTGTACGTGTGCCTCTGTGCTCCGTGTAGAATTCCTGTCAGAACCACTGCAGAAGGGGTATGCTGCTGGAACAACATTAATTCTTGCAATCCCACACATTCCCTTCCCCTGTCTAGGGGAAGAACAGGCTGGGTTGGTTATGGCTGTTTAGGCTAGTATAAAATATGGACATTCATGTCCTTCGTAGAGCAGCTTCTGTTGTTTCACTTCTGTTAAGGGGACAAACAAACTGTTAAGAGGAGTCCCATGGGACA
>NW_008618016.1:0-3918 GCF_000691845.1 Merops nubicus
TAAAGTGTTTCAAAAGAACAGCTAGTATGCTGATGTCCTGTGCACTTAAATTGCTATAGCCTATATTTATGCTAATATCCCTTTTTGTCATTGATGGTCACTATAACATTGTTTTGTAATTTACACTTAATTGGCAAGAGGTCTGTTAATGGAAGAACAGTTTTGTCTACTGATTTTTGTTTTCCTTTTTGTTGTTGTTGTAACAGGCTTGGACATATCGGTGTTTTAGCCATGCTCAGTTCTATACTCGGTTTCATTCCATTTTTATTTACTCAGTTTCATACACATTAGCCATTTTAAATCTATTTCTTCATCTGAATGTGAAGTCTTACTGTTTTCACTTTTAGCTCCTTAACTCCTCAGTTTCTTCACTGTAGCCTGAATTATTTCTGACTTCCATTCAATTTATTGTATTCAGGTAAGTAATTACTTTTAGGTTTTTTAATATAGTTTATGATCCAACTCACTACACTTTTGGGTGGAATTCTGGTAGGCAGAGTTTGGGCTGGAGTGAATGCCATTTCGCATCTAGTTTTTCTCGCTTAGTTTAAAATATCTGATGCTTTTTTCTAGTGCATTCCCTTTTGGCCTGAAAATGATGCCAACAAGCTGCTTGTTAGAGTAGAAAATTCTGATCTCCCTCCAAAGAAGATAAGTTTTGATAAGCAAGAAAACTGTCTGCTACTGCATTTGGACAATAAGGTAAATGGTTGCCTTTGGAAATGAGGTAAAACACCCTGAATAACTTTTACTTCCATTCTCAAGGTTTTCTGTCTTCCCATACCATCAAGTATTGCAAAATCTTAGCTGGGGAATAGTTTATGGATATGCAAGTGTGTTATTGTCATTCTCATGCTCTCCTGGGTGTGCACATGCAGATATAAGTGGGTCTTTTAAGTGCTTCTCTGTGAAGTAGATCTATAGAAGCTGAAACAGAGATTGTTCTGCTGCTGTTCTCTAGCTGGAGCTGAGAAGTATTTACATTAGTTTTAAAAATAACAGTTACATTAGTTTTAAAAATAACAGTTACTTTGAAAAGTGACTTTGATTCCACTAAACTTACTTTTGTGTTGCATTCATTTTCGTCTAGCTGTAGTCTTTAAATATATAAGTGGTTTTAGTTATAGAATGTTTTGGAGGGCATTAATGCATATGAATGAATCAAAAAGGGTTCCTTTGCTACCAGCCTAAATTTTGAAAGAGCAGAAATCCTCCTTAGTTTTGATTACAGAGTGCAATGCCTGTTACCTAGTAGTTAAGTCAAGGAAATAGGATTTTTAAAGCGATGTTAAAACAGGTTTGTTGTTAAGACTATTTGATGATTTTATTGTATGAGAGTAAAAGTTTTCCCAAGTATTTAAATGGCATTTGCTTTACTAGAAATTCATGCCACTGTAATTTACTTCATAATTTTTACATGTTATAGCTTGGAGGAATTACAGTGGATGTTAACCTGACTGAACATTCTACAGTAATTACCTTTTCTGATTACCATGATGGTGCAGCTCCATTTCTGTTGATAAACCATACGAAAGAGGAAATTATTGAGTATGGGCAAAGGTATGTAAGAAGAGTGTTAGTGCGGATGTCAAATCAACCTTGCAACAGTACGTTCCTGTTTGTCTGAAGAATACAGTCAATTGTTTGCTTTTGTTTTTATATGTAAAGATTAGTAATTTTTCTCTTTTTTAGCTGGTTTTTCGGCATCCCTAATGTAAATCTACTGAATACATACGTAACTTTTTCAGCAAACTGTGGAGAATAGAATAATTCAGTTGGGAGTATGTATCTGTAAAGTATATGTATGAAGTATATGTAAAGTATTTGTATACACTAAAGTATAGTACTAAAGTACGATCAGCAATCTGCTTTGCTACTAAAGCTTAACTATGTGTTTTGAACCATAAATACTGTTCTCAATATTGTGCTCAGAATGGTTTTGTGCATGTGTTTTCAGGCACAATGTTGTTTTAAGTTATCATTATTTGAAAAAAGTAGTGTTTTTGTTGAAGTGCTACAATTCAGAAGTCATTGACATAAAATGTTTATTGACATTGTTAATTTAATATCACTTTGTTCTAGCTCCCTTTGTGAGTTGGAAGACTGTCTTCAGCCGAATAAGGCAGTACTGTACACTTGGGCGGACCCAGCAGGATCTAGAAAATTGAAATGGAAATGTGGAAATAGAACTGAGGAAATTACACCAAAAGAGGTGTGGTTATTATCTAAATCTCCTCTTAATTCTGTCTAATTTATTATCTTGTTCACAAGTGTATATATGCAATTCTATATGTAATGAGTATGACCTTCAACCTTATACATGAGGTTGAAACACAGAACAGTAACAATACTGCATTTGCTGGAGCTTGTGCAGTAACCACTGTCTTAAGTTCAAAAGCACGTGTGTGAGAGACTGCTGTAAAACTTCATAATTAAAATTTGTATTACTACCCTGTACCTTTAAAAAATGTCTTCAACTGTTGGTGTTGCTAAGAATTTTGCATTTGCTTGTGGAGTAGAATGATGAATAGAGCTGTAAAAAATTTTCCTCTCTTGTTTGTAGGACAAAATGGAAATACTCACCCTGGATTGTAGAAAAGCGGTCTATTTAGTGTCATTTTTTGAAGGTTTGCAGCGTATTGTCCTGATCACTGAAGATGAGAATGTGTTTAAATTGACATATGAAAGTGTAAAAGCAGAACTAGCAGAACAAGAAATTGTTCTGTCTTTGCAAGATGTTGGCATTTCATTGGTTAATAATTACACAAAGCAAGAGGTGTCCTACATTGGAATTACAAGGTAACTTATTTTGTGTGCAACAGTCTCAAATGTTTAACTTCAGGTGTTTTCACACACTGGATTTCATTTTGGGATGCAACAGAAGAGGAGAAAGGGGTCTTGATAAGATTATTTTTTGAACTAAATTTTATCATGTTTTCCAGTTGTAAAGAAATGTTTTCACTATGTTTTATATTGATATATATGCCTTGTGTATTTGGATGCACATGTTTTTGTAGTAATTGTAACTCCGTGTGGCAAACTTCCTAATACATTGAAGAGAAGTATTTCCTGTTCTTTTGGTTTAGGGAGTTTACGGACATTTTTCTGTCTTCATTAGTGAAAGAAATTGCTAAATTCTGTGTTGAAATTTTTTAGCAGTAGAAGCTTATACTTCTTATTTTTGATTGAGAAGTTGTGGTGACTTAAGTTTTCTACTGTAACAGGGAAGCAGAGGGAAAGTAGAAAAGAAACTGTATCATGCTTAAGAAATGTATGCTGTTATATATTCAGATGGGATTTTTAGAATGCTCAAGGGACACGTGTATATCATTGCTATAATCCACACAATTCTGTATATTCATACCCATGAAGTTGATAGAATTAGGGGTTTTCTCTTGATGAATTCTTTGCACTGCACTGCAAAATAGGCAAAAAATTCACATACAAGTTTACTTCATGTAATCACATCTGTCATTCACAAAGAAATCCCAGTCCTTGCCCTCACCTGAGAAACTGAGATCTGAAAACGATCTGGACAGTGGTAACACTGTTTAAAAATTACACCTAATTGCCTAGATTTAAAACAGTGTTGAGATGTCGTGGAAGCCTAGCTGTGCTTATTGTTGATATTGTTTTCTTGTTAAACCCTGAGTAGATGTTAAACTCTTGAAAGCTCTTTCAGACGATAGGAGATTATTCCTTGAGTACAGTACGGGACTTCCTGATTAAATGCCCTTACATACCCATCTTCATCAGAGTGGGGAGTTACACAGACTTGCTGTTAACTCTTTTTTACATTATATTGAAGAGGCTGGCTTCCGGTTAGTACCAGGAAGGCAGTGGGTCATCTGGGCCGCTTTTATTTACTAGAGTAGTGCTTTATGGTATGCATATACAATGTTATAATATATATTATAC